>NC_142008.1:4069718-4190719 GCF_049901715.1 Pseudonaja textilis
ATGCAGAAACTCAGCTGCGAACACAGGTGTGTTATTGAAAGTTTTTTCCAACGGCCTGCTTTGTTGAAGTTGTCTATTCTTGTCTTACCTGCAGCCAAAGTGGATCAAACAAAATTTGACATCACTCAATTGTACATGACACCAGAAGTGGCCGCTGAAGAAAGGATGGCCGACGATGCCTCTGGAAAAGTTGAGGTGGGACATTTAAATACAGGTAGTCCTTGACTTACGATCATGACAGCAGAATTTCTGTTGTTAAGCAAGGCTGTTACTAAATGAGTTGCACCCAATTTTATGACCGTTTTGGCCACAGTTGCTAATCACTGCAGTTAAGTGAATCATGCAGTCTTTAAGTGAATCTTGCTTTCCTTACAGTAAGTGCGAGGACTGGTTGTAAGCCCCATTTTTTCAATGTGCAACAGTCACTAAATGAAAATCTGCAAGTCTAGGATTTCTTACAATCCTTTTTTACGTTTTAGAAGCAACAACTGTGCTGTGCCATAAACTTTAAAAAATTGTGATCTTTATTTATCTGGTAATATGACTAACAAGAATAACAGAATAGAGTAACAATTGGAACAATAGCATATTATAATTAATTACGGCAACCTTCTGTATAAAATAAGCTTTTAAACCAATAGAATAGAATAGAATAGAATAGAATAGAATAGAATAGAATAGAATAGAATAGAATAGAATAGAATAGAATAGAATAGAATAGAATATGGAATGGAGTGGAGTGGAGTGGAGTAGGGTAGGGTAGGGTAGGGTAGGGTAGGGTAGAGTAGGGTCAGGTTGAGTCGAGTCTAGTTGAGTCGAGTCAAGTAGAGTAGAGGTTCTCCGAACCACATAGAATCATAATAACTGGTTCTATAGAACCAGTCCAAACTGGTAAAATCCCACCCCTGAGATGACCCATATGACATCTTCTTCCTTAAGGCCAGGTAAGTCTAACATCTGGCATGTTCTACAGAGGTCAGTTTTCACCAGCTTAGCAGATGCTCATCTGTTTCTTCCCACCTTCAGTATTCTTCCCCTTGGTCTTACTCCAAGACGGTCTTCTGGGACCGCTACTCTCCTGAGCAATCCGGAAAGTGTTTTTGTTTGCGAGAGGCTGGCACAAGAGCAGGCCTCCCCTAAGGGAGGTTCACCAGGCCAGCGGCATCGTTCATTAGTCTTCTGGAAAGTGGGGAGTTTTTTCGCTCTTCCAGATATAGATATATCCTTAACTGACAAGGCAGGACAAGAAGTAATGGATGGAAAACAATCAAGGACATGATAGCAACATTCCAATATTTGAAGGGCTGCAGCAAAGAAGAGAGAGTCCACTTGTTCTCCAAAGCGCCTGAGCGCAGGACAAGAAGCAACGGGTGGAAATTAATCCAGGAGAGAAGCAACGTAGAACTAAGGAGGAATTTCCTGACAGGGAGAACAATTAATCAGTGGAGCAACTTGCCTCCGGAGGTTGTCAATGCTCCAACACTGGAGGCTTTTAAGAAAAGTAGAGTGGAGTGGAGCAGAATAGAATAGAATATGGAAAAGAATATAAAATAGAATATAGAATAGAATAGAATAGAATAGAATAGAATAGAATAGAATAGAATCAGGGGTAAGAATAAAATAGAATAAGGGATAAGAAGAGAAGAGAAGAGAAGAGAATAAGGGATAAGAATAGAATAGAATAAGGGATAAGAATAGGATAGAATAGAATAGAATAGAATAGAATAGAATAGAATAGAATAGAATAGAATAGAATAGAATAGAATAAGGGATTAGAATAGAATAGAATAGAATAGAATAGAATAGAATAGAATAGAATAGAATAGAATAAGGGATAAAAATAGAATAGAATAAGGGATAAGAATAGAATAGAATAGAATAGAATAGAATAGAATAGAATAGAATAGAAGGGACCTTGGAGGTCTTCTAGTCCAACCCCCTGACTAGGCAGGAAACTTTATACCACTTCAGACCAATGGTTATCCAACATCTTTTTAAAATCTTCCAGTGTTGGAGCATTCACAACTTCTGGAGGCAAGTCGTTCCAGTGATTAATTGTCCTCAATGTCAGGAAATTCCTCCTTAAATTCCAGGTTGCTTCTCTCCTTGATTAGTTTCCACCCGTTGCTTCTTGTCCTGCCAAGAGGTTGGACGACCATCTGTCTGAAATGGTATTGTCAGGTTTCCAAGTGATGACATCCATTGAAAAAGATACACATATGTCAAATTCGGGCTTGACGGACATAAGGTTTCCTGCCTGGGCAAGGAATTGGATCGAAGACCGCCAAGGAGGTCCCTTCAAACTCTCTTATTGTGTTGTTCTATAGCAACAATTCGTTTAACGACTATTCCAAGTAATCATGACACTGAAAAAAAGTGACTCGTGACCATTTTTCACAACTATCACCTCTGCAGCATCCCCAGGGACACATGATCAAAATTTGGATGCTTGGCAACTGACTCGTATTTATGACCGGTTGCAATGTTCCAGGGCCACGTGATTCTTGTTTGCAACCTTCTGACAAGGAAAGTCAGTGGTGAAGCCACACTTTGCTTAACAACCATATTGCTAACTTAACAACATCAGGGATTTGCTTAACAACTGTGGCAAAAAAAAGGACATTGAATGGGGGAAAACTCATTGAATGACTACTTTGCTTAGCCAGATTCCAACTGTGGTCATAAGTCAAGATACCGGCTAGTTCTTTCTTTCATTTTACTCTTTGGAAAACCAGGGAGGGTCTGTTCAGAATTTTTTTCCCATGACTCCTCACTTTCCTTGGGGCAATTTTACATACTGGTTGCCCACCTGTTGTTCTCTCTTCTGTCTCCCAAGGACATTCATGCACAATATTACAAATTCAGACATATTACATGTAATCTTTGACTTCTAATGGGTTGGGCTGAGAAAGAGTAATTGGTCCAAAGTCACCCAGCTGGTTTTCATGCCTAAAGTGGGGCTAGAACTCACTGTCTCCAAGTGATTGATCAGAATATTGCTGGAAGGGACCTTGGAGGTCTTCTAGTCCAACCCCCTGCTCAAGTAGGAGACCCTATGCAATCTGAGAGAAGTGGCTGCCCAGTCTCTTCTTTAAAATCTCCAGTGATGGAGTGCCCACAACTTCTGGTGGCAAGCAGTTCCACTGGTTAATTGTCTTCTCTGTTAGGAAGCTTCTCCTTAATTCCAGGTTGCGTCTCTCCTTGAACAATTTCTATCCGTTGCTTCTTGTCCTGCCTTCTGGTGCCCTGGAAAATAAGTTGACCCCCTCTTCTTTGTGGCAGCCCCTCAAATACTGGAATACTGCTATCATCTCACCCTTAGTCCTTCTTTTCTCTAGATTAGCCATATCCAATTCCTGCAACCATTCTTCATATGTTTTTAGTAAAAAGAGAGTATCTGTAGCTCAGAGTTCACACGAGAGGTCCTTGGTGGATTAGCACTAATGATGTTAGTTTGGGTAATGAAATATCTGCAAGAAAACAAGCAAGCACCAGGGACCCCCCAATGTTGTCATTCTTCAGGACTTTGACCATTTTAGAGTTGCCCAATTGGCTTTCGTGCCCAAGGTGGGACTAGAACTCCCTGCCACCTGGTGATTGGCTCAAAGTCACCCAGCCATCTTTCATGGTTAAGATGGGGCTAGAACTCAGTCTCTTGGTTTCTAAACTGGTGCCCTAACCACCAGACCAAACTGGCTCATGTTGTGTGAACGCTGTATCTGGGTTTCTTTTCAGGTATGGCGAATTGAGAATCGGGAGATGGTTCCAGTTAATCCGAAGACTTATGGCCAGTTTTATGGGGGTGACTGTTACCTCGTCTTGTACACCTACACGAAGTCAGGCCGACCTCATTACATTATCTACATGTGGCAGGTAAATAAAAAATAATAATTCCACAGTTGGTGATTGTTGGGTAACCTCAATGGTAGAAGGTGATTCGCTAGTCTCCTATTTTTTAGATGGTTACCAATCTTGGGATCAGCTTAAACCTCAAATCACAGGACCCGAGGCACTGGTAGAATCAAATCGGCTAATTCCTGATACCAAGTCACAGAATTATCTTCTCCTTGCCAAAATATATCCATGTTTTTTTCTCTACTCATAAAATCATGCCTGGCTTGAATGAACAATGCAAGATAAAGCTTTCCGTTCTCTTTTGAAATCCCACAATTTGTGTGTGTGTGTGTGTTATATGGACATTTGGGAGGAGATTGAGAATAAACAAAATAAAATTTAACCCATGGAGTCCAGGACCACAAGATATGGCTAGTGACTGGGTGAGAATTAATATATTCATGACAGACAGGTCTATTGAGGTCTATGAGTGTTGAAGACTCCATAATACCACCTAATTACATCCTGCCTCCAGATGCCAGATGTAGAGGAACACGAATGGGAAGGAAGGAGATGTCCATTTTCATTTCCTATCCAGGCCATGGTTGTCCCAAAGGTGTTGAAGAGGTTTCTGATGAAGCTTCTTGGATGAGAAGCGAAACATCTTCAAGGAAAAACACTTTTGAGACAACCATGACCTGGGTGATTGAGAATCTCCATAGACATGTTGGACTAGGAATGACTTGGTTTTATCTAGTCAGGCTATCCTTAAGTTCTTATTGGAAAGAGTTTTAGAAGAGGCAAAATAAAATACAGATAGTCCTCAATTTCTACCACAATTGGGACCGTATTATGTTGCTGAGTGATGTGGTTGGTAAAGCAAATCATCGTGTGACCCAACTCAATTTTACTCAAATCACTAGAGTCATTGAGCAAATTGCACAATTGATAAGCAAATCTGGCTTTTCCTATTGACTTTGCTTGTTGGAAGCCAGCTGTGGAGGTCACAAGCCATAATCACATCATAAATGTGAGCCAATTGCCAACTGCCCAAATCATGATCACAGGTGCAAAAAAACAGAGCGACACATTCAGTTCCAATTAAACTGATTTATTCCGCAGGCCTGTGCATCGGAATCTAGTCAGCTAAGATTAGTACTATTTTAGCACTAAATAAGGGTTGATGGAATTCAAAAGGGATTGGATTTGGTCCGTGTGTTCCAGTGTAGAGATTCTAGGCTGTCTCTTTTGACTCCATCCACAATGCTCCTCTTAGGTGACCATCAGGTGACCTTCAAGCTATAGTTTTGAAGATGGGTTGTAAATCATTTTTTCACTGCTATTGTACCTGCAAATAGTCATTAAATAAATGATCCTAAGCTGTACTTCTTTACACAGCACATCATGAACCTGTAGACCTTGAGCTGTTTTGATGGCCCCTAATGGGGTGACTTTAAAGGATAATCAGGTGAATTTGGAGGTCAGGTCTATGAGTTTTGAAGAGTTTGAGTTATCTCCAGTTTGGGGGACTGTGTTAAAGAGGACCAATAGGGGAAATGAAGGAGGTCTTCAAAGGTCTTCCTTGGTTTGATGGACCAAAGACCTTCTCTTTGGGAGCAACCAAGCAACACCTAATGGAAAAACAAAATGCTGGTCAATAATGGACCTCGGCCTGATCCAGCAGAGCTATTTTTCTCTTCTTGGATTCCTGACCGTCCTCCTACTTTGGACGGTTAATCCTTTTTTGCTCCTTCTTTGGATCTTGGAAAAGAGAGCTCCATTTTCGTCTCTTCCTCCCTAGGGTCGCCATGCATCAGTGGACGAAATTACAGCTTGTGCTATCAATGCTGTGGAGCTGGACAAGAAATATGGGGATGAGCCTGTCCAGGTTCGAGTGACAATGGGGAAGGAACCCCGGCATTTCCTCGCTATCTTCAAGGGAAATTTGATCATTTATGAGGTACAAACGGCCTTTGAAAGACCTTCATGTTATAGAAGATGAGTCTTTCCTTGCTCCTCTTTTCAACTCAGGTGGAACATCTGGATGGCTATCCTGGCATTACGCAGATGCTGATTTGTTTTTGTGAAAGGGGTGATTAACCTTGTTTATTTTATCGAATAGGAAGAAATAGCTTATTAAATGTTGGTGATACCAGTGCTCCTCAACCTTGTGCCTTGAAACTATGCAGATATTGATCAGAATGGTCCCTCTTATGGATTTCCTATTTCCTGTGGGGTAGAATTCATCCCAGGAATGGGAAACTATGGCCCTTTTATGCCTTGTGGACTTCAACTCCCATGGCTGGCTCAGGAATTCTGGAAGTTGAAGTCCGCAAGTCATAAAAAGGCCATAGTTCCCCATCTACTACAATCCCATTGTCGGGATTCCAGCAGGATTCCATCTCCCTGGGAGAAAAACATCCCACAGCATGATGGCGAACCGATGGCACACATGGCACAGGTGGCACACGGAGCCATTTGTGTGGGCATGCGAGCCCCAGCCAAACTTACCTGCACTGCGCATGCGCATGTTTCCCAGCTGATTTTCAGCTCGTTTGAGGCTGTTTTCACCCTCCTGGAGTCTTGAGGAAAGCCTCTGCAGCTTCGGGAGGCCGAAAAACAGGACTTCTGGAAATATCGGAAGTGCCCAAACGACCCTGTTTTCAGCCTCCTGAGGCTCCAGAGTGTCTGGGAGGGTGAAAACGGCCTCACAGGCTGAAAAATCAGTTGGGAGGCCTGCGCATGCACAGTGCAAGTAAGGGTATGTGTGTTGCTCGTGCATGCACAGGGCGGCAGGGCACATTGCATTGTGGATGCCGCGCACATGTTTTCAGCACACCACAACAAGATGGTTTGCCATCACTGTCCTACAGCATCCATCTCTTCAGGGTTTATAATGTTTGGTGCTGGGTCCCCATTTTTATTTATTTATTTAATATTATTTATTTATTTATTCACCAATTGGCTGTTCTAGGGAGGCATCCATCATGGTCAGAAGACGGAACCTGAACCAGATGTCCAGCTCTTCCAAGTGAGAGGTACCGATGAATTCAACACCAAAACGATCGAGGTCCCCGCCCGAGCCTCTTCTCTCAATTCCAATGATGTCTTCCTTCTCAAGACCAACCAAGTGTGTTACCTGTGGTGTGGAAAGGTAAATGAATTAAGAGTTCTACACCTGTATTCCCTCGAGATACCTTTTTTTCCCCCTGTGGACAGATTAAAAAGAAAAAAGAATTCCTCTTTTTTTGAGAATGATACTAGTTCCAGCAGGCTGCGTATCTATCAAACCTATAATTATTAAAGTTGACAAGGCTGTGGGTTAGTTGATCTCATTACTGGATCTTGTTTGGCTTCCAGTAATTATGAAGATATTTGTACCTGCCCCGTTGCAAAACATTAAAAATAAACCACGTGTGTGGCTATGGAAAATTAGTTTTTCATGATATCTGACTTGTAACCAGCAAAGCATGATCTTGAAGCTTGCAAGAGACAGTCTGTGAAGGCACTGGAAGTCCTTGATTTACAGCAGTTCATTTAATTACAATGGCACTGAAAGAAAGTGACTTACGGCTGGTTTTTACCCTTATGACCACTGTAGCAACTGGATCAAAATCCAGACACTTGTCAATTGACTCGTATTTATGACAGTTGCCGTTTCTGACAAGCCAATAGGGGGAAGCCAGATTCGCTTAAGAACCATGTTACTAGCTTCACAACTGTAATGATTCACTTAACAACTGTGGCAAGAAAGGTTATAAAATGGGGAAAATTCACTTAATCATTGTTCTGACTTAGCCACAGAAATTTTGGGTTCAATTGTAATTGTAATTAGTTGCGGGGGTGTGTGGTTTTGTGCACTGCTTGCTTCCACAGTTCCTCCCAGCCCTGGAGTTGGGGACTCCTGAAATATAAGATAGTGCTGAATGGGTTGATGATGTAAATTGGTAGATAATTTGTCATGTATGAATTTTTATCTTTCTTGCATGGGGGAAGAGCAGTATGAATTTTTGAAAGCTACTTTAAGGCATGTTTAGAAGGTAAGCTACAGTTTTCCCTGTAAGCTGTCTCAACGGGGTAAGAAACTTTGTGTTGGGAGACTTATCCTTCTGGATTCAGTTCCAAGTGGGGGAAAAAGACACTGGAAACATGGAGGCTGTTTGGAAAGATGGTTTCATGGTGGACAGGAGGACCACATGGCCTGGAGCTCCGAAGAAGGAAGGCCAAGAAGAAGGAAGGGCTGAGATGCTGAAAGTTCCTGGGTTTTATACCCTCTGTTGGGCTTTGAGTTTGAGCTCGTTATCCGACTCCCGTGGGGCCATGCGGAGGCAACGCTGTAGGCTGTCCTGAGTGCCAGGCTTGGTTGAGCCTTGCTGGAGGATCATGTAATGAAAGGGCTTTGGGCTATAATTCCTATTATAACTCTACCTGGAGTAGATCTTTGTTATGTAAAATAGAGTTGGCCTAGGTCAGAGTAATGGCCCATCAGCAAAGATGGTGTGGGAGCTATGTTTCTGCTTCTGAGGTGAGTTTCTTCTTCTGAGTTTCTACTTTGTTTAGGGGAAATATTCTGCCTTTTTAATATTTCCTAGGATATTTCATTTTCCAAGGAGAGGAGGGGGGGTGATCCTTCCTACATAAGCCACTCGTGTCCTTTGTTGTTGTTGTTGTTGTTGAATGCATGTGTCAAATCCTCTATCTGGAAACAAGTCGGTTTGATTTTTTTTGGGTTCCCGCATTTCCTGAGTCCTTTATACCGAGTATGATCTAGCAGGTCCTTCTTTGATGTTCTTTCTAACTCTCTTGTATTAATGGGGGAGCTAGCTAAACATTTAGACATTACCAGGAGAATGCCCATCCGTTCTTCTGTAATGTTTTGCGAGTGTCTGATCGCATTTTCGGGACCAGAGAGCTACAGGAAGTATAAGGCACTGGGAGTGGCTTCGGAAGGATGGTGGTCCACTTGCCCTAAAGGATTATGGGCTCTAGGAAGAAGGTGCAGTGACTGAATCCACCTTGACCTGGGTTTTCTGTTTAGGGATGCAGTGGAGATGAGCGAGAAATGGCAAAGACCGTGGCCGATGTCATCTCCAAGTGGGACAAACAGACGGTTCTGGAGGGGCAGGAACCGGCTGAATTTTGGTTTGCCCTTGGAGGCAAAGCACCCTACGCCAGTGGCAAGAGGTAAGATCGACTGGGCTTGCTACATCATATTCCCTCCTCCTCCTCCTCTTCCTCCTCCTCCTCCTCCTCCTCCTCTTCTCCATGAATCCCACACCCTTCTGGCCACAGGTGGGATTCAAAACAGTTTTGGGGAGGCCCATGTTTCATCTTCCCCGAGCCTCTGCAAAGGCCCTGTACCTATCTAGGATCCAAAATGCGCCCTGTGGGGACTCCGGGGAGGGTCGGAGCTAGCCAGTCGTCGGAACTACCAGTTTGCCAAACCAGATGTAAAATGAACCTCCAGTTCACGTGAACTGGTCTGAACCGGCTGAATCCCACCCCTGCTTCTAGCATTGATGACGTTATCAGTTTAGTGAAACATCTGCCAGAAAACCACTCAGCTCCAAAAGCACCAAGAACTTCACAGTTGTTGTTGTCCCCTCCTCCTCCTCCTCCTCTTCCTCCTGACCTTCTGGCTGTGGAAGCCTTGAGACATTGTACATAGTTGTCTCAGCACACTCATGGAGAAAATACAAATAGTCCTCAACTTAAACCATTCAAAGTTACACTACCACTGGAAAAAAGTGATTTATGACTGGTCCTCACACTTACGATGATTGCAGCATCCCCGTGCTCACATGATCAAAATTGGGGGCCTTGCAACCAGGATGTATTTATTACAGTTTCAGTGTCCCAGGGTCATGTAATCACTTTTTGGGACATTCCCAACCAGTTTCTGACAAACGTTCAATGGGGAAGCTGGGTTTGCTTAACGACCATATGATTCACTTAACAATTGCAGTGATTTGCTTAACAACTGTGGCAAAAAAAAAAAAAGATATGAATCTGTTGTGGCTCCGGGCTTGGATTCAGCTCCTGTGACTGATATGAGTTCAAGTGAGGAGGACATGGGAGAAAAATATGAGCCGGCATGGCTCAGTGATTGGACTAGTAACCAGGATGAGGAGATGAATGTGACAAAGGAAGACAGACCTGATGTATTAGAATTGTCAGGACCTTTGACCTCCTCTGGTTCCTTATCTGATCAACAGCCGGGAATGGCCGACAGGGAAGTTTTGAGAGAGTCTTCTAGTGGAGATGAGAACTTGGAAAATTTGTGGTTAAATGTAAGGAACAGAAGACGTTTGAGAAGGCAAACTCAGCTGGAACGAAGGAGGAGGGCGATGAGTCAGTAAATTAGCACGTTGCCTCAATGAGTATAAAAGGACACAGCTGGGCTGGTACAATTTGCCAGGAACAAAGTGACTTATTGAGTGAGGACGTTACAGCAAGAAGCTCTGAGACTGGAGATTTATTGCCAGGACTGGTTTGCCGGACAGAGTGAAGATTTATGCTGTGGATTGAGATTTCTGCCAGCCGTTATCTTGTAAGACTTCTTTCCGTTTGATTTAATTTTGAAACGGCTGCTTTCTGTTTTGTTCGTTTGAATTTTGAAGGGGAGTCATAACATGAATCACTTAACAACCATCTTGCTTAGTAATGGAAATTCTGGTCCTGATTGTACAATATATTTTTTTTGGAAGCTCCAAGGAATAAATCTGTATCATTAAAAAATATTTTAAAGATGTTGGGAGAAATATCCATCTGGTTCAGTTCCAAGCTGGGCGAAAGGCACTGGAAACATGGAGGCTGATTGGAAAGGTGGTTTAATGATGTAGCAGAACCACCTTGGTGGTCCTGGGCAGCTGGCCACATGGAGTTGAGAGTGGTGGTGGTGGTGTTATGCCTTCTCTTGGGGTTTGAACGTGAGCTTCCTGTTCCTGTGCAAGAGCATGTGTTCTATTGGCTGTTGTCAGACTCCCATGGGGCCATGTGCAAATCCTAGGAGTTTGTCTGATCTAAGCTTGTTTGAAGTTTGCTGGGGGTGGTGCAACTGAGATGATACAATGAAGGGGCTTTGGGCAATTCCTATTGTGGCTGAGGGCTAATCCTACCTTTGTTGGATCTTGAGTGACGGCATTTGCTTATGAATAGAGCTATCTCTTTCTTTATCTCTTAAATGCTGACATCTGCTGTGGGCTATTAAGGAAGGTGGGGGCTTGTTTTCCAAGAGTGAGTTTCTCCATTTCTCATGCAGGGAAAAATAATATTCTGCCTTTTCAATATTTCTTGAAATATTTCATTCTTCTAAGAGAGGAGTGGACGCTAACTTTCTACAAAGGGAATCTCTGTGATGAGCATTGTTAATCAGGGAATCAAGAATGTGACTTCCTTCCTTTTCCTTTTTTAATTTATTTTATTTTAATTATAAGAATACAACATGATGCAGCCTTTCTGGTGCTACAATACATATATAAATGTTATTTCACCATTTACAATCCCGTTGTTTCATACATTGTTTATTATTCTAATCATCCTAGCTACTTATGTTTCGCCCTTGCTTTCTTCTATGCAACCACTGATAGAATTTATTCCACGTTTCATAGCACTCAGATTTCCCCTTGTTTTTTAATTCTAGGGTTAATCTGTCCAATTCCGCACAGGCCATAATTTTCCTTATTATCTGTTTCTGGCGGTATGCTCTCCTTCTTCCAGTATTGCACATATATTATTTTAGCCACCGTCAACACATGTAGTATTAGATAAATTAAATCCTTCCTATATCCTTCTGGTATTATCCCTAGAAGAAAAAATCCCGGCTTAAATGGAATACACTCTCCCACCATTTGTTCCACCCATGCCTGGATCAATCTCCAATACTTTTTTTTTTTTTTTGCAGCATTGCAGGGTCACCACATGTGAAAAAATGTGCCTGATACATCATTGCACTTACAACAGTTTGGAGATAGACTTTTGAACATTTTGGAAAGGCTTGCTGGCGGAAGATCCTTCCTTTTCTTGTATGAGAAAAGTAAAAACCTTAAGAAAGTTCAAAACATTCTCAAAGATCCATCTCATCCTGGGCACCCTTTTTTTGAACTATTACCATCTGGCAGATGGTACAGGATAATAAAAACAAGGACAAATAGGCTGAAAAACAGCTTCTATGCCAGGGCAGTAGCTCTGTTGAATTCTGCTGTATAGTGCAGTGTGTAGTCAGGGTTTTCAATTCAGTGTGTGGAGTGTGAAGGATGTGTTTATTTTCATGGTCATGATGTGCACTGAAGATGGCGTTTGATTTCGTTGTATGAGGTGCAATGACAAAAAAGTAAACTAAATTAAAATTTCTTTCATTCCCTCATCCCTTCCTGAACCTTCTTCCTCCCTCCCTATTCCCTCCCTCCTGTCCTTCCTTCCTTCCTTCCTTCCTTTCTTCCTTCCTTCCTCCCTCCCTCCCTCGCTCCTCCCTCCTTGTTTTCTTTCCTTTCAAGGACAAATAGGCTGAAAAACAGTTTCTATCCCAGGACAGTAGCTCTGTTGAATTCTACTGTATAATGCAATATTAATGCAGTATCAGGGGTTTCCAATTCAATGTGTGGAGTGTGAAGGATATGTGTGTTTCTGTTTATTTTCGTGGTCTTGATGTGCACTGAAGATGGCGTTTGATTTCGTTGTATGAGATGCAATGACAATAAAGTAAGAATCTGTGCTAATACAGAATATGGAAATAAATTTGCTTCCCTTGTCTCTTTTCTCCTTCCCAATCTTGCGATGTGAAAGATTCCAGGAACAAGTTCCTCACTATCAGGCTCGCTTGTTCGAATGCTCCAACCAGACTGGGCGATTCATTATGACTGAAATAGTGGATTTTGGCCAGGATGACCTGGACGAAGAAGATGTCATGTTGCTGGACACCTGGGAAGAGGTCAGTATGAGATGTATGACCTTGACCACGTTGTCCCTTACAAGCATGCAAGCTTTTCAGTACAAACTCAATTTGCAAATCCCAGGATTAAAAGAATGGCTGACTTGCATAAACCAGCAAAGATTCCACGATTCATATTCCTTGACTTACAGCCGTTCGTTTGGCGATCGTTCGAAGTTACAACTGTGCTGAAAAAGGTGACTTATGAACATTTTTCACACTTAACAACTGTTGCATATATCCTGTGTCAAGCAATCTACGTTCAGGTGCTTGGCAATCAGTCTCTTTTATGACAGCCGCAGAGTCCCTGGGTCATGGGATCATTTTTGGTGATCGTCTGACAAGTAAAGTCAATGGGGAAGCCAGATTCGTTTAACAACCGCGTTACTTATTTAACCAGGGCAGGGATTCGCTTAACAACTGTGGCAAGAAAGGTCGCAA
Organism: Pseudonaja textilis; assembly: GCF_049901715.1. Lineage (NCBI taxonomy): Eukaryota > Metazoa > Chordata > Lepidosauria > Squamata > Elapidae > Pseudonaja > Pseudonaja textilis. The sequence continues at coordinate 4,082,923 of NC_142008.1, forward strand.
AATGAGGCAGAACTCAGCTAACAACTGTCTTGCTTAGCAAAGGAAATTTTAGAATTGATTACGATCCTACGCTGAGGAACCCTTGCACTTCAAGCATTAACAAGGATTAAATATAATTGTTTTCCAGATTGGATATTAGGACTACAACCCCCATAAATCTTAGCCAGAAGGCTAGGGATCTGAACTCCAATTAAGGGATCAGGAGTTGAGCTTATAAAAGTCTTAACCAGATCTACATATACACAAGCGAAATACCACTCACGCACTATCACAAAATTTCCAGAACTGTAAAGCTTACAAACTTGAAACTTGACCTGTATGTTCCTCTTGGCTTCTAGGTGCTAACTAAGAAAGGATTTTTCGAAATGACTATCAGAGCCTTAGTGTTTCCTATGTTATTATTAACATGCTCTGATGCTAAGGAGTTCTACTCCCCCTCCCCACCTGAAAGGAAATCTCTTCCAAATGCAAAACACAAGCAGAAGAGAGGAGTTTTGGTTTCAGTTTCACAGCACCAAGCAGCTGTAGTACAGAACAGTTGAGCTAAGGCCTGCCCAGGCTCCTTGCTGTCTCCTTCTTGCTCATACAGCAAATACTGGTTCAGTTTCCAAGCAGCCCTTAACTCTCTCACATACTGACAGGACGCTAGCCAGATTAATACTGATGGATGCTGATAGACAGAGGCAGAATTTTCCCCCCTTACTTTCCTCCCCAAAAACTAAGCCCAATCACATAGTTTCATAGTGAAGCATGGGTATCAAGCTAGTATAACTATATATATATAACTATATATATATATATATATATATATAAGTTGCTGAGACAAGAAGGTTTGCTGTGTCTGTCAGCGTAATGTCCAGAGCATGGAGGCGCTATCAGGCCAGTAGACAGGCCAGTACATCAGGAGACATAGAGGAGGCCGTAGAAGGGCAACAACCCAGCATCAGGACCGCTACCTCCGCCTTTGTGCAAGGAGGGACAGGAGGAGCACTGCCAAAGCCCTGCAAAATGACCTCCAGCGGGCCACAAATGTTCATGTGGCTGCTCAAACGGTCAGAAACAGACTCCATGAGGGTGGTATGAGGGCCTGAAGTCCACAGGTGGGGGTTGTGCTTACAGCCCAACACCGTGCAGGACGTTTGGCATTTGCCAGAGAACACCCAGATTGGCAAATTTGCCACTGGCACCCTGTGCTCTTCACAGATGAAAGCAGGTTCAAACTGAGCACATGTGACAGATGTGACGGGGTCTGGAGATGCCGTGGAGAACGTTCTGCTGCCTGCAACATCCTCCAGCATGATCAGTTTGGCAGTAAGTCAGTAATGGTGTGGGGTGGCATTTCTTTAGGGGGCCACACAGCCCTCCATGTGCTCGCCAGAGGCAGCCTGACTGCCATTAGGTACTGAGATGAGATCCTCAGATCCCTTGTGAGACCATATGCTGGTGCGGTTGGCCCTAGGTTCCTCCTAATGCATGACAATGCTAGACCTCATGTGGCTGGTGTGTGTCAGCAGTTCCTGCAAGATGCATTGATGCTATGGACTGGCCCGCCCATTCCTCAGACCAGAATCCAAATGAGCACATCTGGGACATCATGTCTCGCTCCATCCACCAACGCCACGTTGCACCACAGACTGTCCAGGAGTTGGGGGATGCTTTAGTCCAGGTATGGGAGGAGATCCCTCAGGAGACCACCCGCCACCTCATCAGGAGCATGCCCAGGCATTGTAGGGAGGTCATACAGGCACGTGGAGGCCACACACACTACTGAGCCTCATTCTGACTTGTTTTAAGGACATCAAAGTTGGATCAGTCTGTAGTGTTTTTTCCCACTTTAATTTTGAGTGTGACTCCAAATCCAGACCTCCATGGGTTGCTAAATTTGATTTCCATTGATAATTTTTGTGTGATTTTGTTTTCAGCACATTCAACTATGTAATGAACGAAGTATTTAATGAGAATATTTCATTCATTCAGCTCTAGGATGTCTTATTTTTGTGTTCCCTTTATTTTTATGAGCAGTGTATAACTATATAACTATGACTAACTATAACTAACTATAACTATATAGCTGCCTTCTCCCTATATATACTGGTGGGAAGGTTGGCTGTGTTGTCATTTCTTGATTGGTTGATGTTGATTGGTTTGTTAGAAATGACAACACAGCCAACCTCCCCATCAGTATATATAGGGAGATGGCAGCTCCGATCACGCTTTGCTCGCGCAAGCATAAAGTTGAAAGCACCAGCCTGAAGATGGCGAGTGGGACCTCATCGAAACGTTGCCAAGATGCTCTCAAACGTATAATATAATATAGGTATAATATAGATATGGATATATGGATAAAGATAGATAGATAGATATAGATATAGATATATAATCTATATCTATATCTATCTATCTTTATCCATATCTATCTATCTATCTATCTCTACAGTATATCTATCTCTCTCTCTCTCTCTCTCTCTCTCTCTCCAGTATATCTATATCTATCTATCTATCTATGTCTACAGTATATCTATATCTGTCTGTCTATCTCTCTCTCTCTCTCTCTCTCTCTACAGTATATCTATCTATCTATCTATCTATCTATCTATCTATCTCTACAGTATATCCATATCTGTCTGTCTGTCTGTCTATCTATCTATCTATCTATCTATCTATCTATCTATCTATCTACAGTATATCTATATCCATTTATCTATCTATCTATCTATCTATCTATCTATCTATCTATCTATCTATCTATCTATCTATCTAAATCTATCTATCTATCTATCTATCTATCTATCTATCTACAGTATATCTATATCCATTTAGCTATCTATCTTTATTCTATCTATCTATCTATCTATCTATCTATCTATCTATCTATCTATCTATCTATCTATCTATCTATCTATCATCTATCTATCTCTCTGCACAGTATATCTATATCTATATCCATCCATCCATCCATCCATCCATCTATCTATCTATCTATTCATCTATCTATCTATCTACATCTATCTATCTATCTATCTATTTATCTAGGTCTAGGTGTGTTTGGGTTTTTTCCAATGTAATCTACACAGGAAAAGACCCTTAACACACCCAGACCTACATACCTGTACCCGTGAAAATCTACGAAACAAATGTGTGTGTGTGTGTGTGTGTGTGTGTGTGTGTGTGTGTGTGTCTGTATGGATGGTATTCAGCTTTGTTCGGGTATTTTCCCATGTCATTGTAGTTGTGCTTTTAAAGTTGTAGCAACGTTTTGGCAGAATCTCATCTGCCATCATCAGGCTTCTGTATTGTGTTCATCTGTGACTCACAGCTGATGAGATTCTGCTGACATGGGAAAATACCTGAACAAAGCTGAATACCATACATGTAAGTACCAGTGAAAACTTAAGAAAACATACATATATATATATATATATATATATATATATATATATATATATATATATATATATATATATATATATATATAAAACTATATATCTCTCTCTCTCTCCCCTTCATGTATGCATGCATGCATGTATGTATGTATGTATGTATGTATGCATGCATGCATGCATGCATATATATATATATATATATATATGTATGTATGTATGTATATGTATATGTATATGTATATGTATATGTATATATGATATTCAGCTTTGTTTGGTAGCGACGTTTCGGCAGAATCTCATCTGCCATCATCAGGCTCGGGTATTGGGTTTATCTTCATTGTGTGTATCAGGCTTTCGCAGCCGTTTCTGTTTTAAATTTGGTGCTAACCTTGTGCTTTGTTAGAATGGTTTTTTCTTCATCCTGATTGGTTGGGAATCTAGGTCTGTGTTTATTGGTCTTGGAGTTTGCTGTGTTCATCTTGATTAGTGTTTCTAATATCTTCTGTCTGTTTTGTAGCATTTTTTTTTTGTCTTGATTAGCTGGCAACATTGTGTTTTGTAAATTGGGGGCTTTTAGCACAGCTTGGCTTTGAGTGAATGGACGGCAATCGTTTATTAGGAAGCTAGGTTTCATCTGGGTGGCTGGCTGAGGTGTGTTTGGGCTGGAGGTATCGGGGGCGGTGGGGGGGATCTGTTTGTGCCCAGGTGTTTGCCTGGCTTGTGGTGTGGAGGTTTTTTTGTTTGTGAGTGCAGGCTTCCAGATAATTGACAGTCTGGTGGAGTCATCTCTTTGATTCATGCTCATTAGAATACACACACACACAAAAAAAAAAACACTTAGATTTTCTTACAACTGTTTGAAGTGTCACATACATATAGTTTTCGACTTACAATTGTAATTGAACTGGAATTATAGTGATGTTGAAAGACTTATCCTTCTGGGTTCAATCCCAAGTGGGTAAAAAGACGCTGGAAACATGGAGGCTGTTTGGAAAGATGGTTTAATGGTGGACAGGAGGACCTCATGGCCTGGAGCTCCAGAGTGAAAAGGAAGGATGATCACCTGCTCCAAGGTGAAGGAAGAGATCAAGAAAAGAGGCTGAGGGGCTGAGAGTGCCTGGGTTTTATAACCTTTGTTGGGATTTGAATTGAAGCTTGTATTCTGATTGGTTGTCAGACTCCCATGGGGCCACGCAGGGGCAACTCTGTAGGCTGTCCTGGGTTCCAGGCTTGGTTGAGTCTGGCTGGATGATGATGCACTGAAAAGGGCTTTTGGCAATTGTTGTAGTTTTACATGGAGATCTTTGTTACGTAATATATTCTGGCCCAGGCCTTAATGGTCCACCCATTAACAAAGGTGGGGGCGAGCTTCTGCTTCTGAGGTGAGTTTCTGCTCTTGAGTTTCTACTCTTTTTACGGGAAATATTCTGCCTTTTTAATATTTCCTACGCTATTTCAATTTTCTAGGAGACGGGTAGATGCTAACTTCCTACAGTGATAAGTAATGGCAGTCACTAAACAGGTCACTTCATGACATCACTGATCACAAATGGACTTTCTTAACAACTGCCATGTTTACAAACCTTCTTCTTCTTTTTTTGTTTTTCAAACATAGCCATTGTGAAGTGAAGTTCATTCTATCCAATAGGCATTTTTGCTAGAAACCAGAAGTTGTAAATTGTGGTCGCATGATGGAAAATGCTGCAAACCACTGAAAATGCCCAATGGCCAAATGTCCCAAACCAGGTTGTCAGTTACTCTAACTTTGAAAAGTTACTAAGCAATTGGTCATAAATTGAGGACTCTCTCTGTTACAACATTGGCTGTGACGCAACATATCCAGATCTGGTGGTTTTGAGATAGGCTACAGCATATCCTGGCTGAGGAATTCTGGAAGTTTAAGTCCATACATCTTAAAGTTGCCAGAGTTGACAAACACTAATTCACAACACAGGTAGCCCTCGACTTACGTTCGGTTGCAACTGAGCCCCCAACATTCTTTTGCTAAATGAGACAATTGGCAAATGAAATTTGCTCCATTTTACAACTTTTCTTGCCACAGTTGTTAAGCGAACCCCTGCATTTGATAGGTTACTAGTAATACCTGTCTGTTAAGTGAATCTGGATCCCCCGTGGATTTTGTTGGTCAGAAAGTCGCAAAAGGAGGATTGTCAGGATTCCATTTAAATCATGAGTCTCAAGCCAAACTTCCAAAACTTAAAAAGGATATATTGAGAGTTAACATGCCGGCATTGCCTGGGTGTAGCCGACTCTGAGACACATAATTCACTGTCAACCTTGACCCTGTTTTTTCCCCCACCCCTTGGGTATATTCTCCAATGGGACACATCCCTAGCCAAGAGTCATCCATCATGCTCTCCAGCTAGAATTTTGCACAGCAGAAACTTCAGTCACCTGGAAACTATCTTTGAAAACATTGATGGAATGTAGTTTCGGTTTTGCAAGCTGATGCACTGCTCCCCGATCCTTTTCTGTTGGCAACTCTTAAAAAGACCACAGAAATATTTTATGAGTTGACAGGGATCGTATGACCTCGGGGACACTGCGACCATCACAACTATGAACTAGTGGCACAAGAATTTTGATCGGGTGACCGTGGCAGAGGATGCTGCAAAGGTTGGAATGGAAAAAAAAACAGCCATAAGCAGGGTTGAGCTTCAAAAATGTTAGGAACGGGTTCTCTGCCCAGTTGCTGCGTGCCCTGCACTTACCTGCATTGAAAACGGGCCGCATGGGGACTCCGGGAAGGGTGCTGTGGGCAGGGCCAGGCAGGAGTGGAATATGGGGGGGTGGGGTTTCTCTGAACTGCGCAGAATCTTAGCTAGGTGCTCTCCCGAACCCCTGCGAACCCCCAGCAGCCCAGCCCCAGCCATACGTCACTTTTCCCAGTCCTGTTGTACATCGGAACAGTCAGCCAACGAACCTCCCGTATTGGAGTTTGCCCTAAAAATGTGTATTATTAGCGCCACCTGGTGGTGATGACAGGACCCTCTTTTTCCCAGCTTCAAATGAAACGGCTTCACGAACCGACGTCTCGATTCGGGGCTTTCTAGCTCTTTTCCTTCCGACCTGTTTCCTCTTTCCCCTCCTTCAGATTTTCCTTTGGGTTGGGAAAACCGCCAACAGCTATGAAAAGACGGAGTCCGTTTCGGCAGCCAAAGAATATTTGAAGAACCACCCAGCGGGGAGAGACGTAGCAACCCCAATCATCACCGTCAAACAAGGTCATGAGCCCCTGAACTTCACCGGTTGGTTCACTGCCTGGGACCCTTACAAGTGGAGCGTAAGTCCAAAAATAATTTGGGGGGCTACCTGAATGTTTAGTCAAAATTGGATGCCGTTCCCCTTTCTTGTATCTTGTTGAAAACTCAAGTCTTGCAAACTGTGATGGGCAATGGAGGCCAGTTGTGTATGTAGCCCCACCTGAGGATGACGATGGCCAAGGGAAGGTTGCAACGCAGCTGTGAAACTAAGATCAGAAGGAAAAGGTGAATTGAAGAAGAAAATGTAGGTTTAATCATGAAGTAGGCAGCCCATGCCCCATTGGGTCAGGGTTTCAGAGATATTTCCTCACCTAAATAGAGAAACAGAATGAGTAAGGCTGAAGAAAGACACAGCAGAAGAGAGAAGCACTTTTAACTTCCTTCTGGCTTCCCCATTGAGTTTCTTTGTGGGAGTCTGGCAAGAAGCATTGGAAATCTTCCTCCCTCTCTTCCTCTCTCCCTTCATTCTTCTTTCTTTCATCCTTCCTTTCTTCTTCCCTCCCTCCATTCATCCATCCCTCTTCCTCCCTTCTTTCTTCCCTTTCCCCCTGCCTCCGTCCCTTCATCCTTCTTTCTTTCATCCTTCCTGCCTCCCACCCTCTGACCCTCCAACCATTGCTGCCTCTTTCATCTTCCTTCCTTCCTTTCTTCCTCCCTCTCTGCCTTCCTCCTTCTTTCTTTCACCTCCCTCCCTCTATCCATCTCTCCCTTTCTCCTCTCTCCTTCCTTCCTTTTTTCCCCACAGCCTCCTCCCTTCAAACCTTTCTTTCATCTATCATCCTTCCTTCCTTCCTCCCTCCCTTCTTTTTTCATCTTCCTTCCTCCTTCCCTCTAGCCATCTCTCCCTTTCTCCTCCCTCCTCCCTTTCTTCCACACAGCCTCCCTCCCTCCCTTCAAGCCTTCTTACTTTCATTGTCTTCCTTCCTTCTTTCCTTCCTTCCTTCCTTCCTTCCTTCCTTCCTTCCTTCCTTCCTTCCTTCCTCCTTTCTCAACATAGTTCCTGCAGATATTATTGAATATAGTTTAATCATTTTGTACCCGTTACACTTTGCACAGTGTAACATGTACAATCCACAAAACCATTGCAATAGTCCAACCTCGGTGTAATTAAAAGAAAGATACAGTTAACGGGCTGAGAAAATGTTAATTAAAAACATATTTTAGATTGAAGGACAAGCTGGTTGTACAATTCCCATTTCCTTGCCTCTGGAAAGTTTCTTTCAGATTTATGCCAGCAACAGTGCTATACGGCTTAATTTAATCATCCCTTTATTTCCTAAACCATGATCCCTTCTGTGCTCTTTTAGGATGGGAAGTCTTATGAACAGATGAAGAGTAGTTTAGGGGATGTATCTGCCATATCAGAAATTACGATGGTGAGTACGCCTGATGGACTGCAGAGGTGGGAACTGGGGGTTGCTTCCTTCCAGGAATTTGGAGTCTCACATATAAAGCAAATGAATTAGGGGATACCTGAACAAGGACAAGTTCTCCATCAGCATTACTGTCGAGCCATTGAGCTGTGGTGGCACAGTGGTTAGAATGTAGTATTGCAGGCAGACTCTGCCGACTGCCAACAGTTTGATCCTGACCAGCTCAAGGTTGACTCAGCCTTCCATCCTTCTGAGGTGGGTAAACTGAGGATCCAGATTGTTGGGGGCAATAGGCTGATGCAAACACAAGCAACAGAACATAATGACACCAGAGTCTCGGATTTTCAAAAAGCTGATTTCAATAAACTCAGAGAGAACTTGAGAAAGGTTCCATGGATGAAAATCCTAAAGGGGAAAACAACTCAAGAATCTTGGGAAACTCTAAAAAGTATGATCATAGAAGCCCAGACCAGCACAATACCACTGAGAAAGAATAATAAGATATCCAAGAAGAAACCAGCATGGCTGCACAAATATCTCTCTGGCAAATTGAAAGAAAAAAAAAGGACAAGTACAAAAAATGGAAAGAAGGACAAATAACTAAGGCAGGATATCAGCAGATAGACAGAATCTGCAAAGACGAAGTCAGGACAGCAAAGGCTCAGAATGAACAAAGACTTGGAACAAAAGTCAAAGATAATAAAAAAAAAGTTTCTTCCAACATGTACATAACAAGAAAAAAATCAAGGAAATAGTCGGTCTGCTAAAGAGAGAAGACGGCAAGGAAGTAACAGGCAACTGAGAGAAAGCAGAACTGCTGAACTCATTCTTTGCATCCGTCTTCACGCAAAAAGAAACTATAGCTCAACCCACCAAAAACATAACTGTAAAAGACAAACCAGAAATAAAAGCTAAAATAAGCAAAAAAAATAGTAAGAGAACACCTGTCTGATCTTGATGAAAACAAATCACCGGAGTTTTAAAGGAGCTGGCAGAGGTCATCTCAGAACCACTGCATCATAATCGTTCAAAAATTGTGAAGCACCGGAGAACTACCAGAGGACTGGAAAAGAGCTGATGTGGTTCCCATCTTCAAAAAAGGGGAAAATACAGACCCAGGAAACTATAGACCAATCAGCCTAACATCAATACCCAGGAAGATACTGGAAAAGCTAATAAAAAAACAGACCTGCCAACATCTAGAAACAAGTAAAGTAATAACTAGCAGTCAGCATGGGTTTGTTAAAAACAGATCATGCCAAACCAACCTCATTTCATTCTTCAATAAAATTAACTAAATTAGTAGACCAGCAAAATACTGTGGACATAATATATTTAGATTTCAGCAAGGCATTTGATAAAGTAGACCACAACCTACTTCTTAGTAAACTAGAAAAAAGTGGGATAGATAGCACCACCATTAGATGGACTCGCAACTGGCTGGCAAACCGTACCCAACGAGTAGTCCTTAATGGGTCTAAGTCCACATGGAGGGAAAGTAAGCAGTGGGGTGCCACAAGGTTCCATCTTAGGCCCAGGACTCTTCAATATCTTCATTAATGACAGATGAGGGAATAGAAGGGGAACTTACCAAATTTGCAGATGATACTAAGCTGGCAGGAATAGCTAACACCCAAGAAGATAGGCTCAAGATCCAGAGGGATCTTGACCGACTAGAACACTGGGCCCTATGTAATAAAATGAAATTGAATATAGAGAAGAGTAAAGTCCTACAGTTAGGCAAGAAAAACCAAAAGTACCCATATAGATTGGGTGAAACCAGGCTCAATAGCAGTAACTATGAGAGGGATCTTGGAGTCTTAGTGGACAACCAGCTAAATAGGAGCCAGCCGTGTGCAGCAGCAGCCAAAAAAGCTAATGCAATCCTAAATTGTATTACCAGAGGGATACAGTCAAGATCAAGGGAAGTACTAATACCACTCTATAAAGCCTTAGTAAGACTACACCTAGAGTACTGCATCCAGTTTTGGTCACCACACTATAAAAAAGGATGTTGAAACTCTAGAAAAAGTACAGAGAAGAGCAACCAGGATGATTAGGGGACTGGAGGCTAAAACATACAACAAACGGTTGCAGGAACTGGGCTTGGCTAGTCTAGTGAAGAGAAAGACCAGGGGAGACATGATAGCGGTCTTCCAATATTTGGGGGGCTGCCACAGGGAGGAAGGGGTCAAGCTATTTTCTAAAGTGCCTGTAGGCCAGACAAGAAATGATGGGAACTGAACAAGAAGAGATTTAACCCGGAAATAAGGAGAAACTTTCTGACAGTGAGAATAATCAACCAATGGAACAGCTTGCCCTCAGAAGTTGTGGGAGCGCCATCACTTGAGACTTTCAAGGAGAGATTGGACTGCCATTTGTCAGAAATGGTGTAGGGTCTCCCGCTTGGGTGGAGGGGGGTTGGACTAGATGACCTACAAGGTCCCTCCCAACTCTGATTATCTGTATCTGTATCTGTATTGCATCAGGGACCAAGATAAGACTCTGTGAACCACTTAGAGAGGGCTGTAAAACACTGTAAAGTGGTATACAAGTCTTAATCTTTATTGCTATTGTTGTTCCTACAAACTCACTCCAGTTCTGTCTACAAGCCAAGAGCACATATGAAATTCAAAAGCAGGACTCCCAAATCAATAATGAAGTATCAATAAAGGAAAATATTTATAGCTCTAATGAGAGAGTGGTCTTCTTGCAGAGATGTCATGACCCAAACTAGGTCTAATTCAGATAATGAAACATCTGCAAGAAAAACAACCAAGTTCAGAGAACACCAAAGACCCTTCAATAATAAAGGCTCAATGTAGTATTTTGTTCATTCATTCGTTCATTTGCTCATCCATCCATCCATTCATTCAGTGAGCACTGGAAGAATATTCTCTGGAAAATAAAGAGAGGAACCCCTACAGACCAAAAGATCTATTCATGTTTTTATATTTCAGGAAAGGAAGAGAAAAAGATATTTTCATACATATGCATAGGTCATAGATGATGTAAGCAGAGATATTCATGATTAGCAAGTCTTACTTTCCCATACTTGTAGAGTTTCTATCTTTAAGAAAGAATTATAGTCCTAATAAAATGAAAGATTAGTTACCTTGTGATAGAAATTAAGATAAAGCTTACTGAGAGCTGAGTACTTCAAGGCTGCCTCAATTAACATATATTCCTTCTATGTTTTTATTTTGCTAATCCAGAAAGGAAAGGAAAGAACGAAAGGAAAAGGAAAAAGGAAAAGGAAAGGAAAAAGAAAGGAAAGGAAAGGGAAAGGAAAAGGAAAGGAAAAAAGAAAGAAAAGGAAAGGAAAAAAAGGAAAAGGAAAGGAAAGGAAAAGGAAAGGAAAGAACGAAAGGAAAAGGAAAAAGGAAAAGGAAAGGAAAAAAGAAAGGAAAGGAAAAAGGGAAAGGAAAGGAAAAGGAAAGGAAAGAAAAGGAAAAGAAAAGAAAAGAAAAAGAAAAAGAAAAAGAAAAAGAAAAAGAAAAGAACTAGAAATCCAATATTCTGAAAAGCAAAGCTCCAGTCTGCTGCATCGTATCTATTTTCAGGAGTACTCTTAATCACCTTAAAGGTCTCCAAGATGAAAAGCGTGTTGATTTTCTAGTATGTTATTTTTGCAATGGTTACATAATTTCCCCCTGAAATGTTGACAAGCCCTAAGATTCTTTGAATCCCATAGTGCATAATCAAGCACTTGAATTTCTCTTTTTTGAGCTCCCAAAGGCTTTGATCAATTTTTCACACATAGAACATAGAATAAAAGAACTGGAAGGGACCTTGGAGGTCTTCTAGTCCAACCCCCAGCTCAGGCAGGAAACCCTATGCTATTTCAGACAGGTGGTTGATCCAATCTCTTCTTAAAAGCCTCCAGTGTTGGAGCATCCACAACTTCTGGAGGCAGGTTGTTCCACTGATTAATTCTTCTTACTATCAGGAAATTCCTCTTAGTTCCAGGTTGCTTCTCTCCTGGATTAGTTTCCATCCGTTGCTTCTTGTCCTGCGCTCAGGTGCTCTGGAGAATAGCTTGACCCCCTCCTCTCTGTGGCAGCCCCTCAAATATTGGAACACATGTCACCCCCTGTTCTTCTTTTCATTATACTAACTGGACCTTCATATGTTTTAACCTCCTGCTTCCTAATCACATGACACAGACAAGGAATAATGGATGGAAACTGAACAAGGAGAGATTTAACCTGGAAACAAGGAGAAACTTTCTGACAGTGAGAACAATCAACCCATGGAACAGAAGTTGCCCTTGGAAGTTGTGGAAGCTTCATTACTGGAGGCTTTCAAGAAGAGGCTGGACTGCCATTTGTCAGAAATGGTGTAGGGTCTCCTTCTTGGGCGGGGGGTTGGACTAGATGACCTATAAGGTCCCTTCCAACTCTGATTATCAGTTATCTGACACTGGCCAAGCTCCTGGAAGGGAGCTAATTTTGGTAGATTTAAATGAAAAACATGGGAACTCATGAAGGAATAAAGGTACTTAATAACAAGAGGGATTCTTCTCCCTATTTCCCAATTGGGCAGCGTTTTTCAATCTTGGCAACTTTAAGATGTGTAAACTTCAACTCCCAGAATTCCTGGCTGGGGAATTCTGGGAGTTGAAGTCCACCAAGACTTGCTGGCAAATTATGGGTAAATATCTTTAGGCCTAAGGCAGTGCTAGGGGAATGAGGTGTCCAGCAGTATGTTCGCACAGGGGGAAAACTATTTTTGTGCCTAATTGTTTTCGCATGCACTGGGTTGTAGTGGTGAAATCCACCCAGGCTGACTGGGAAATCGTAGGAGTTGAAATCCATGCAGGCTGATTAGGGAATTCTGGGAGTTGAAGTCCACATACGGTTGACAACTACTACATAAGAAGTAGGCAGAAGAGCAGGTAAACTCGTAACAGGTCTTGAGCACACAAAATCGTATCAATTGCAGAACTTTTAATAAAATAGACTCTTGATTTGCCCATTCCTTCAACCCAGGTCTGGATTAACTATTAAGCAAAATAAATAAATGTTTAGGTTAACTAGCGAAAGATGAGCAACATGAAGTTTCCCGACCGTCCCTCCCCACATCCTTGCCACCACGCTCAATTTTAGATAATATTTTTGTAATTAATCTTTCTCTGACATGTCTGGCTTTATTTTGCCTTGTTAAGGAAAGTGTTTACTTTGGTGGGGTGAGCTGCTAAAGTTATAAGGGTTGGGTTGAAAGTGTAGGCCAGGTATCATCTTGGTTTCTGTCTCATTGTGTGAGTTTCACTTCCGCCAAGTGACACCATTAATAGGTTGTGTGTGTGTGTAAGGCATTGTGTCTCAATGACTGGTCACTTGAAGATGTGTGGACTTCAATTCTCAGAATTCCCCAGTCAGCCTGACTGAGGAATGCTGGGAGTTGAAGTCCGCACATTTTCAGGTTGCTGAAGATGACTGACTGAATCACTGTCCCAGGCAAGGCCCAGGGAAGAAGAATCAGGGTTGGGATTTCAATGTTTAAACAACTGGTTCTGTGGGCGTGGCTAGGTGGGCGTGGCCATGTGACTGGGTGGGCATGGCTTTTTCTTTTCTTTTTTTGCAGTGCATCCCCCCTGTTTTTTGCCTCATGGGCCTCAGGAAAGCCTCCTGGGTGAAGCAGTAAGACAGCGAAGGGGATCCCTGCACAGCTGATCATCAGAACAGCTGATCATCAGAACAGCTGATCATCAGAACAGCTGATCATCAGAACAGCTGAACATCAGGAGGGAGAAGAAGAAAAAGAAATACCTTAAAGAGCAACTGGGCGGGGAAGAATGCAGTCAGCAATGTCGCGCATGCTCAATAAGGATTGACGGGGCAGGGAGGGCAGGAGAGGAGACAGCCAGGGGCACAATTTGCCAGTTCTCTGAATTGCACAGAATCATAACAACCGGCTCTATAGAACCAGTCCGGACCGGTAGAATCCCACTCTTGAGAAGAAGCCTTCAGTTGGATTTCATTTTTATGGCATCATATTCCTGATTATTCCATTTTTACATCTGATCAACTGAGATTAATCGAGGTAGATAAAATTCCTCTGCCAAGTAATGTACAAAGTGTCCCTCCATTTCACAAGTTTTCCTTTATTTCGACAGGATCTGAAAAATGCTAACTTCAGCCACAGAAGTTCCAGCAATAAGCCTGTCACTGCCAATGCAGAGATTTCAGAAGCCCAGTCAAGTCTGCAGGATAACCAAACACTTACTCACAGTAGTAACTGTTCCAACACCAACACAACTTTGCAAGAAGCAAATGAGATCGGTACATTCCCTAGAGATCTGCTGATTAACAAGACGGTGGATGAGCTTCCGGAAGGTGTGGATCCCACCAAAAAGGAGGTAGGATGGGCTGTCCTGATTAGCATTATGCAATGGTGGGTTCTTCACACAATGTACAATGTGCAATTTGGGGGATGTTCCCTAGATGTTTGTCCTAAGAAGCCCATGCACTGCATCATAATAACAAGGGAAGGTACCTAGGTCTTCTTGTTCTTTGCAGAGGCCGTGGCTAGGTTTGGGGAGTGTTGTTGACTCTTTCAGAAATGGAACATCTATAGAAGAGAATATTTGTAGCTCGGGGTTGAACCCTGGATTCCTCGGAGTTCTCTGAGCTTAGTGGTGTTCTTACAGAGTATTGATGATGTTACCTAGTTTGGTAATGAAACGTCTGCAAGTAAACCACCAAGCTCAGAAGACCCCAAAGACCCCACAATCTTCTTCTTCCTCCTCCTCCTCGCTGCAAACTCCACTCCCTTCTAGCACCGATGATGTTCCCTAGTTCAGTACTGAAATATCTGCAAGAAAACAACCAAGCTCAAAGAACACCCCACAGTCCTCCTCTTCCTCTCGTCTGCTTCCTCCTCCTCCTCCTCCTCCTCCTCTCTGCAAACTCCACTCCCTTCTAGCACTGATGATGTTCCCTAGTTCAGTACTGAAATATCTGCAAGAAAACAACCAAGCTCAAAGAACACCCCACAGTCCTCCTCTTCCTCTCTTCTGCTTTCTCCTCCTCCTCCTCCTCCTCCTCCTCCTCCTCCTCCTCCTCCTCCTCCTCCTCCTCCTCCTCCTCCTCCTCCTCCTCCTCCTCCTCCTCCTCCTCCTCCTCCTCCTCCTCCTCCTCCTTTCTGCAAACTCCACTCCTGATGATGATATTACTTAGTTCAGGAATGAAGCAAGAAAACATCCAAGCACCCCACAATGATATATCTGAGTCTTTTTCACACACAACATATGAGTTAATGATTGCAGTTCTAGTCTGGTAGCCTCTGGAAAAGGGCCGTGCCAACTTCTCTATTGAGAAGGCTTCCTCAGGTGACAGGCAGAGGTGGTATTCAACCGGTTCACACCGGTTCATGAGAACCGGTAGCACTGCTTTGGCATGGGTCACCAAACTGGTGGCGACCTCTGGCTGGCCACGCCCTTGACCCAGTCGCCCGGTCGTTCCCTTGCCCCAATTGCTCTCCTAGCTTTCTCTACCATGTGGTGGCTGCAGTGCAGCTCGGGCAGATGTCCTGCAGCTGCTGCACATGCGCACTGTGTGTGCATCTGCTACACATGCAGTGTGCATCTGCAGCAGCCCCGGGACATCCGGCAACCTGCTCGCCCTCCCGGAGCACACTTTCTTCCTTCTCCCGGCGGACACGGCTTTTCCAGCCTAGCCCGGTCCGGCAAGCCAGCAGATGGGCGGATTCCCAGGGCTTCTTGCCCCCCCTCTTGTTGCGAGATGCCTGCAGCTGCTGCATGTTTTTTTCGGTGCAGCTGGAGTCCAGCCCCACCAAAAAAAAGCATGCCGCCTCTTTCGCAGCACAAGAAGCCTCCCCAACAAGCCGGCTGCTCTCTTCCTCCTCGGCCATACAGAACAAACAGGCAGAGAAAGAGGAGAGCAGGCCGACTCGGCAGGCAGTCGCGATCTTTGGTTGTGCTTTTTTTTATTGTCAGCCCAAGGTCAGAGGGGGAGGGAAGGTATGTAGGAAATCACCCTGTCTCTGCAGCATCGGTCGTGTGACTGAGTGGGTGTGGCCCAACTTGACGTCACTTTCAGCAAGGTGACGCAATGACCACCAAGTCACACCCACCAAACAAGCCATGCCCACAGAACCAGTAGTAAAAAAATTTGAATCCCACCACTGGTGACAGGGGAAAAATTGTGAAGTAAACAGGACTATCCTAAAAATGGTATCTCACCCATCCTTCCATCCCCCTCCACCCCCGGTCATCAGAAACCGATGAAGCTCCTGGAATGAGAAGCAAAACATGTTTTTCTTCTTCTTCCTTAAGGTTGAAAAAAGTCCAATTGCCTTTTGAATAAGCACCTTTGAGACAACTATGCCCTGGATGACTGAAAATCTCCAGAGGTATAATAGAATTTAAAAATTGTCTTCGGAGAATCTTTTGATTTAGGGGCCACCTCCAAATTCTGAAGGAGAACCCTTCCTAGATACAAACTCAATACTCAAAAAAAACCTCAAAAACATGGAATATTCTACCTGACTCTCTAGTTTCTTCCCCAAACCCCCCAAAACTTTAACTTTAGACTGTCTACTCACCCCATTCCTAAGAGGTCTGTAAGGGGGCGTGCATAAGCGCACCAGCGTGCCTACCGTCCCTGTCCTACTGTTCCCATCTTATTCGTATCCATTTCAGGTATTAATAATCATGTTTATACTTATATCTGTTATCTAACACACGCCTGACAAAATAAATAAATAAAAAAATAAAATAAAACCCTATATTTGTGGAGTGCAGGGTTCATCCTAGGAGAGCATTTATAGCGCATGTGAATGTGGCCGATATATTGATTTTTGGAAAGGACCATAATTTTCAAAGTTTGGAGTTGTAGGGATGCTACATAATCCTCTTCCAAAAACTCCACCCCCAACTAAGGCCCAAAGATGTTCTGCATTTTAAGACATTCTTTCTAACGCAGCCAGGAAACATCTTATCAGTTTCAGCAAGGGAGATGCTCTCTCCAGAAGTGTGCTAAGCCAAGTTCCAATTTGAGAATCATTCGCAGATAGTCCTCAACTTACACATCATTCATTTAGTGGCCGTTCAAAGTTACAGTGGTACTGGGGGGAAAAAGTGGCATGACTGTTTTTCACACGCCTATTGCTGCAACCCCATGGTCACGTGATGGCTATTCAAACACTTGGCAACTGGCATGTACTTATGACGGTTGCATTGTCCTGGAGTCATACAATCCCCTTTTGCAAATTTCTGACAAGCAAAGTCAATGGGGAAGCCAGATTCACTTAATAACCATATTACTAGCTTAACCACTGGAGTGATTCACTTAATCACTGCACCCAGAAATGTTGTAACATGAGGCAAAACTCACTGAACAAACAGTCGTATGTCGCCTTTTTCAGTGCCATTGTGACTTAGAATGGTCATTAAATGAAGGGTTGAAAGTCAAGATCTACCTCTTATTATTTATTTTGTTAGTAAAGGAAGAATAACTCAATAAAGGGGGTTATATTTTTTATTGTTGTTCTCTTTGCAGTACTTCCTATCTGATGCAGAATTTTTTGATATCTTTGGGAAGACAAAAGATGCATTTTACCAGATGCCTACATGGAAACAGCAAAACGAGAAGAAACAATTCGGATTGTTTTGAACAAACGGACGGATAGTTGGTGACACCTGAAAACAGGATTGTTTGCAAGGCAGGGCACAAAGGTTAAGATGGGGCCACAAATTTATCTTAGAACTGTCAATGCAGGTAAAAAAATTGATGGAACTTCGATCGCTCGGTGGCTATACCATCTTGGCTGTTTTGACTTCCTGACTCAGAAAGAAGATGGATCTTGGAGGAGAGATTCCCAAATTTCAAAAGGACAATTTTAAAAATAAAGTCTTCTAGAAATCTGTATGGTCAACAATAATCTTAATGAAAATGATTTCCTAATTTTTCTCAACTGGGAAAACAGTAACTTCCCCTTCCCCACTAAAAAATTGTTCCATTATTTGCACAAGAAATAAGCGAAGGTTTCTCTCAATTGTTGTTGTTTATTTTTTAAAACAATATTATTTTATTTAGGTGTTCTACATAAATGGAAGCAAAATGAAGCCACCGTTTGGGGGATGACTGGCATAAAGAGATAGTTGCATCATTGCACGTGAAAATATTTGACTTACTACGTGTCTGAAATTGGGCTGGAATTGGGAGAAGTGAAATGCACTGAGTAAAACTCAAGACATATTTTTAGATGCCAAACAGAAATGTGGAAAGGACTCAGAAACCTGTAGTTAGGTGATAATACATATCCTTGGTCAGTTTTGCACATTACAGATAGTTCTTGAGTTATGACCACAGTTGAGCCCAAATTTTGTGTTGTTAAATGAAACATTTGTTAAATAACTTGGTCAAAATTCAAAATTGGTGGGATTCAAATTTTTTTACTACCGGTTCTGTGGGCGTGGCTTGGTGGGTGTGGCAGGGGAAGGATACTGCAAAATCCCATTCCCTCCCCACACCAATAACCTGCTTTCCAGCTCCATTCTCCTGTGCAAGGCGACCCAGGAGACCCAGCCAAAAGATCAGCTGGGACTCGGGAGGCAGAGAATAGATGGGGTGGGGCCAGTCAGAGGTGGTATTCGGAACTACTCAAAATTCCTGCTACCAATTCTCCAGAATTGGTCAGAACCTGCTGAATACCACCTCTGCTTTTGCCCCATTTTATGACCTTTCTTGCCACAGTTGTTAAGTGAATCACTGCAACATAAGTTGTTAAGTGAATCTGGCTTCCCCATTGAGTTTGCTTGTCAGAAGGTCACAAAAGGGGATCGCATGACCCCGGGAACACTGCGACCGCCGTAAATATGAGCCAATTGTCAAATGTCCAAATTTTGATCACATGATTACGGGAATGCTACAAAGGTTGAAACTGTGAAAAACGGACATAAGTCACTTTTTCGGTGACTTTGAACTGTCACTAAATGAATTGTTGTAAGTTGAGGACTATCTGAAAAGGTAACATCAAGTCTCTCAATTTCATTCCATACAAATCGTGGTTAATTCATTCTCTCTCATTCTTACAAAGCCAAATTATTTTTCTTTAAATTATCTCCCTGGGAACTGAAGCCTTCACCCTGACCATAAACCAGGATATTCCTCAATAACGGCCTGTTCACAAGTCATTTCCTCTTTTCCCAGTGTTACAAAAATGGCACTTGCCTTTCTACCTACTGCCCCTTTAGTTAGCAGCTTCCTTCAGTGAAAGTCTGCTGTTCAGCCTGAAAGATATTTTCCATAAGCTTCCTGGTCATTATTCTAACAATGGGATTTCTCTTTCCTTCACAGCTTATCTACCCTAAGAGCCCCAAATGTTGGGACTCCCAAATACCCACTCCCTCTCCACTTCCCCTGGATATTTTTAATCTAATGTCTTCCAGATATGTTTGATGTTTGTAATTCATAATGTCAGGATTCCAGCAATCGCCCTAATTAAATAATGAGCCTTGAGCCAAACTTTAAAAACTTCAAAGAATCCACTAGGAGCGACATACTGGCATGATCTGTGTGAAGTCAATTCCGGTATACGTAATTACAGCACCTGTGACCCAGCTTCTCCCATAAATCAGCTTCTCCAATTAAGCAGGTACGTGGGCTAGGTGTCATCCATCACGTTTCTCCAATTAAAGCTTTTCACAGGCAAGTTTCAGTTGCTTAGCTACAATCTTGTTTAAGATCAGGTTGAAATGTACTTCTAAGTTCGTTTGCCCTATGCTTCTCCAGTCTTCTGCCCCCCGTCTTTCTTATGGCAACTTGGAAACAAGTGTAGGAATGTTTTACAAGTTGACACATAAACTAGAAGGCAGGCTGAGCACGGATGCTTTCAAATTGTGATGTTGGAGGAGGCTCTCAAGAGATCCTTAGGCTTCAAGGATACCCAATCAGTCAATGCTAAAGGAAACCAACCCCGACTGTCCTTTGGAAGTACAAACCCTGAAGCTGAACCCCCAAATACTTTGGCCACCGAGTGAGAAGAAAGAACTCCTTGGAGAAGATCCTGTTGCTGGAAAAGATGGAAGGTGAAAAGGAGGAGACGGCAGAGGATGAGATGAATTTGGGAAAACTGCAGGAGACAATGGAGGATGGGAAGGGATAGCATGCTATGGTCCATGGGGCTGCGGAGAGTCAGACACAACTTAGCGACTGAACCACAAAAGTTCAAAGGTCACTTTTATTAAGAGTGTAGTATGGCTCAATCAATGCTTTTGCACCTTTCTCTGGCCATGTAATGGTGAAATAAGCTGATTTGATCCCATGGGGATCCTACTGGATAATTCATCTCCCAACAATATTTCTCAACCTCAGCAAACTGAGCATGCACGGACTTCAACTCCCAGAATTCCCTGGGGAATTATGGGAATTGAAGTATCCTCATCTTCCAAGTTGATATGGTTGAGATATACTGGTGTAATGGAAGTCACTGAATTGTGTGTTAATCCAAAAATTGACACATGAATTTTAAATCCCAACCCCTGAAGAAATAACTCCTAATTTTGAAATCCAAATATGGGAATCTGCTAACAGACAGGTGGATTTCTGCAAAAGTGAGGGCCAAGGGGAAAATTGCATGGGTGTGTGTGTGGGGTGGGAAATCGGGCATCAAAACACAGATTTTTCTTTAAAGTTCCATTTTAATTGTGACAATGAAAAATGCAATCTTGATAATGGATTATAATTCTGTAGCCTTGTTTTTTTTTAAAAAATAGAGTGTTTTTGTGGTTTTGCTTTTTTTTTTTTGCCTTTTCCCCATCATTTACATCAACATGAGGAAAGGTTTTATCACAGTTGGGTTTCAGTAACGCGCTGAAGTCTGATTTATATGGTTTGAATTTTTTGGTCCATGGATGCTGTGAAGGATTTCTTGGGCTTTTATGAAGGTCACGGTGAGTGAAGAATGGGTGGAATTATATTCTTACTGCAGGCTAGAATGGGATTTAATTTTTTTCAATTTTTAACATTTATAGTGGTATTATGCCAAACTACATATATTTAGTAATTATGCCAAGGAAATTGGGCATGTGATCTGCAGGTCCTCCAGAGATAATGTAATGCAGGGGTCACTAAACTTAACAACTTTAAGACTTGTGGACTTAACTCCCAGAATTCTCCATCCAGCTAGGAGAATTCTGGGAGTTGAAGTCCACAAGTCTTTTTTTTTTTGTAATATTTTTGGTTTTTAAAGACAAACAAAAACAAACCAAACATAAAAGCATCCAACTTTCTTCCATAAGTGTGCAAGCAGTATGTTGGTTGGTTTACAATTTTTTTGTGCATTCATTTCATAGTCTCAATTACAGTTACATTGCATAATATATTATCAATCAAAGATTAAATACCCTATTATCATTATTAATCAATCATTTGACTACAATTTTGTTCATTCATACTTTGCGAGATAACTATAATTTACTTAGTTTATTTTATAACAATTCATATAATCCTCCCAAATCTATCCTAGAAATATTTTATAGATATAATAATAAAAAAGAAAAGAAATACATCTTTATATATTCTTTTTTTTCTAAAATTCTACATATTTTAATATTATATTTTATTATCTAACCATTGATAGAAAAGGTCCCAAATTTTGTAAAATTGTTTATCCTCTTGTTCTCTAATTTCAAATGTCAATCTACTCATTTCAGCACATTCCAATATTTTCTTAATGGTTTCCTCCTGCGATGATATTTTCTCATTTTTCCAATTTTTAGCAAATACAATCCTAGCTGCTGTTAATACATTTACAATCAAATATTTTAAATCTTTACTGTATGTATCAGGTAAAATTCCCAATAAAAATATCTCTGGTTTCAAATCTATATGGTTTTTTGTCATTTTTTCCAATCACGTGTGGATTTTAGTCCAGTATTTTCTCGCATCCGCACAAGTCCACCACATATGGTAGTATGATCCAGGTATCTGATGACATTTCCAACATTTTTCAGATTTATTCTTGAACATTCTTGCTATTCTTGTCAGGAAAAAATGCCACCTGTAAAACATCTTATACAAATTTTCTTTAAGTGCTGTTGACATTGTCATTTTATAATTTTGAGACCACAATTTTTGCCATTTCTCTAGATCAATCCCATATCCAAAATTCTTCCCCCAAGCAATCATAGTTTCTTTAACATGTTCTTCTAGTTTAATTTCTAATAGATATCCATACAATTTTTTAATCACCTTTTCATCAGTACCTGTCAAAATCTTATCTAAGTCAATCAATTTATGATAAAAACCTTCTGTTTTAAAATCCTTATCATACCTTGAATGTATTTGCACATATGAAAACCAATTCATCTTTATACCTTGTTCCTCTAGTTTTTGCATAGATTTAAGTTCACCCTTTTCATTCAATATTTCACCAAAGCTGTTTGTTCCTTTTTGTATATTATAGGATAAGAAAATGCTTCAATAGTCGATAATCAGACTGGAATTTTCAAATAACATTGTCTTTTAACCTTCTCCCAATTTAACCACAGAGACTCCCGTATATGATGTCTTCTAAAATAGCCCTGTGTTTTGGTTCCCTTATACCATAAAAAAGCATGCCACCCCAACAACAAATCATGTCCTTCTAATGTCAACAATCTAGTATTTCTTAATGTTATCCATTCCTTAGCCCACATTAAATTTGTAGCTTGATAGTACAATTCCCAATTAGGCAAACCAAATCCTCCTCTAGTTCTAGCATCTTGCAAGAGTTTTAACTTTATTCTCGCTTTCTTACCTTGCCATATATATTTCAACACAAGTCCTTTCCAAGCCTAATTGGTATTGGTATTGTTTGAAACAAATATAAAATTCTGGGTAAAATATTCATTGTGATTGTTAAAATTCTCCCAATTAATGACAATTGTAGATTTTCCCATTTCATCAAGTCCAACACTATCTGCTGTTTAAGTTTAATGTAATTGTTCTCTTTCAATGTACTACATCTTGCTGTCAAATGTATCCCCAAATACTTAACCTTGTTCATGACTTGAATTTTCAATAGGTCTGCCAATTCTTCTTTTTGTCTTAATAGCATATTCTTTGTCAAGATCTTTGTTTTATCTTTATTTATTTTGGATGGAAAGACAAAAAAATCCCAAAGAAGGAAGGAGGAAAACAAAAGAAAATTTTTGAGGCTTTCCCTTTAAAATACAAAGCAAAAATGGAAATATTGCAAAAATAAGGGTTTAAGGAAAAAAAAGAGTACAGTAAAGCTGGTAAAGAGGGGTAGCACAATTTAAAGAAAAATAAAAAGGGCACACTGCACTTTATTTAATTATCCAAGGCTCTTATTATAACTCTCTTCTCCACAAACTTCAAAACCAAGCTTCAATTGTTGATAGAAATCCAGAAGAACACCTGCAATAACACTCTCCCGTGCTCTTCCCTCTATCTTATCACATAGCAATGTCCTTGAAAGGGAGTCTCAGATCTTTCTTTCTCAGCTTTCTCAGCTTCATCTAAAACATTTTCAAGCCTCTAGTTGGCAGTGTTACAAAGTTTCTTTACTCTCACTTCCCCCCTCCTTTCCCAGACAAAACGTAATAGAAGTTTAAAAAGAGAGAGAAAGTATATAAAAAAAGAGAAAAATAACTAAAGGGAGCCTCTAACCTAAAATGTTGCAAAATCAAAAAAGAGAAGAAAAAATAGATGTAAATAGGAAAAGAACCAGTCCAGTAAGCAAATGCAAAATCGCGATAGCAGTCCAACAATAAGAAAAAACAAAACAAAAAACAAAGCCTTACTTTGACACTTCCGTTTAAAACCGCCACTTATTCAGTTCTGTCAAAACTTTTACAGATTCTTTCTTTTCTTTAGGGTGTCCTTTTAAGTCTTAGAATAGTAAAAAAAAAAAAAAAGTTCTCACCAAGCCGACACACTTTCTCTTTCTAGTCTCTTCCGATCGGAGCTTTTCCCAACTTCAGCAGCTTTAATGGCTGCCTCTCTGCTGCCGGCAAGAAGGGCTTCTCCTGGATCAACCAGGGACTTTGCAGTGTCCCTGGGATCTACAGGATGCGCTCTTCACTATCGCCATCTTTTCAGGACAGTTTAGGTCCGTTTGGACCGTCCAGGGGCAAAAATATTGCTTGCAATCTCAGACCTCCGAGATTGCATGCCGTACCGTCGTGATGCCAGCTCCGCCCTCCGAAGCCCACAAGTCTTAAAGTTGCCAAGTTTGGAGACCTCTGATGTAATGAGTCTAGGGAGCATGAGGTTATATGTTTGTATCCTGACAAAGCTAAACTTTACTCAGAAAGAATTGCATGTATGTCACACACACAATCCTAGTTTACTCCTTATGTTTTCATGAATCCTACAGATTCCTAATCTCAGATTCTAGAATCACCCCAATATTTATATTATATATTCATGTAACATAATAAGACCATAAACCGATAATACTAACTGCATGGGTCACTAAATCAAAATGTGAATAAACAGCATGATCTATCTGCAATCTCCTTTGATGCCAAAATGCAAAATAGAAAAACATATCATTTTTAAAACTCATTGATCTAGGGCACCGATTCTCAACCTTAGCAATTTTAAGATGTGTGGACTTTAAGGCATGTGGACTTCAACTCCCAGAATTCCTCAGTCAGCAAGTCTGGGAGTTGAAGTCCACATGTCTTAAAACTGTCAACAATGATCTTGCCCCTTTCCAAGTAAACGGTATAAATTTATAAATTGGGGCTGAGTGAATCATTTAATTGCAGTGCACTAAAACTGGAACCAGCTTTAGGCATCCTATAATAACTTTATCATAAACGAAGGCAGAGGTGGTATTCAGCCGGTTCAGACTGGTTCTGGCGTACCGGTAGCAGAAATTTTGACCAGTTTGGAGAAGTTCGCAAAGTGCGTGTGTGCACACAAAGTGCGTGCGTGGAACTGATAGGAAAAATTTTTGGAAAACCACCCCTGAACAAAAGTATCATTCAGATAAAATTGATCCTTCTTTCCATCCCCACACTGGATTCAGACACTGCCTGCTTTTCAAAAGGAGAGCAGAGATATAAAAACTGCATAAAACAAGCCTTAAAACAATATTTATCTAATTGCTTTTGTGCAAGATATCTAACACCAGTTTAGAGAATACAGGTACCACCAAATTGAGCCCAAAGTTTCTGTTGCTAAAAACAAGCAGAGATTCAACCTGGAAATAAGGAGAAATTTTCTGCCTTGGAGAACCATCAACCGATGGATCAGAAGTTGCCTTTGGAAGTTGTGGGAACTTCATCACTGTAGGCTTTCAAGAAGAGACTGGACTGCCATCTGTCAGAAATGGTGCAGGGCGGGGGGGTTGGACTAGATGACCTACAAGGTCCCTTCCAACTCTGTTAATTTGTAAACTCTGTAAACATTTGTTAAGTGAATTTTGCCCCATTTTACGGCCTGCAGCTGCTAAATTAGTAATCCAGTTATTAATCCGGAATCTGGTTTCCCCCATAAATTTTGCTTATCTGAAAGTTTGCAAAAGGAGATCACGTGATCCCAGGACACTGCGACTATCATAAGTATGAAGTTGCCAAGGGTCTGAATTTTGATCATGTGACCATGGGGAGGCTGCAATGGTCGTAAGTGTGGAAAACAGTCATAAGCCACTTTTTCAGTGCTGTTGTACTGCTGTAAATCGAAGACTAGCTGTTCCTTCACAGACTGTCCCTTGCAAGCAGAAAGCTAGTGCTTCAAGATCATGCTTTGATGGTTACGAGCCAGATATCTTGAAAAAACTAATTTTCCATAGCCACATGTGTTTTTTTGATGTTTTGCAATGGGGCAGGTGAATGGTCAGTAAATGAACTGTTGTAAGTCAAGGACTACTGTATTCTAAATTAGGATTAGTTTGAATCTGTCTTCTCTGGAAGGAGGGAAGCTGAAAACCTTGCTTAATTGGATAACAGATGTTTGGGGGGAAAAGTGTATAAAAGCAGAGTTTCATTAAAAAATACTTTGTACCAATAAAAGCAAGTAGGGGCTTCCTTAATTGCTTGCAGTTTCTTATTGGTGGGTCGAATGCCTGACCCATTGATTTGAAAACCTAAGAATTCTACGCTTGGAACTGCAATGTGACATTTCTCCTTTTTTATTTTGAGTTCCGCTTCTTGGAATCTTTCTAAAACTTTTCAGACCCTGCCCATTAGTTGGGGCTTGTCTTAGATTATTACATCGTCAAAATATGGAACTACCCCCGGCAGACCTTGTAGCACTCTTTCCATTATGCTCTGGAAGAGGCCGGGAGCTATGCTAACACTAAAATGTAGCCGGTTGCACCTAAATGCACCCTTATGGGTTACAATCGTTTGGGCTTCGGCGGTGGCTGTATCCACAGGCAATTGTTGATATGCCTGTACTAGGTCTAGGACTACTGGCACCGGATATGCGCTCTGTTGTAGGACATGGTTTAGGGTACTCCGGTAGTCCCCACAGATTCTGATAGACCCATCGGGTTTCACAGGGGTCACTATAGGTGTCTCTCACTTTGCGTGGTCTACCGGTTCAAGAATGCCTTGAGCTACCAGTTTATTTAATTGCTCTTCAACCTTTGGACACAGAGCAAATGGGACTCTCCAGGTTTTGAGACGGATAGGGGCTATGTTGGGGTCTAGTCTAAAACTTATTGGGGTCCCCTTATACTTGCCCAATTCGCTGCTAAAAACGTCCCAGAATTCTTTTTCTAACACATCCAAATCTTTTCCGCCGCCTGCTCCGGTTATCATTGTTGCATGGATACCAGTGAGGCTGATTTGTAGCGGTGCAAACCACTCTCTCCCTAGGAGGCTGGGTAGGTTCCAGTCCACGATAGTCAGTGGTGGAGATCCTTTAAACTCCCCGTATTCCACATGGCAAACCTTCTTCCTCAGGACTGGTATTTCGTAGCCCTGGTAGTCCTTTAATATTATTCGTTGTGGTTGGAGTTGATTTCGGCAGATCGCGGGGTTGATTTTCTGGAGTGCTGTCCAGGATATCATTGATATATATGATCCTGACTCCACTTCCATCGGCCACATCTTTCCATCAATCTTCACTTCTGCAAGGAATTTGTCACTTTCCATAGTACCTGTGTGTACTACACGAGTGTGATTGTAGCCACCTCTTGTGTGGTGTGTTTCTTCTTCCCGGCCGCCATCTTGTCTTTTAAATTTCACGCCAAATGTCTTCTGAGTCTTGTAATGTTTGTTCAGGGAGTATGTTCTTTGGCTTGGAGTGTCAGCCGGTTGGCTGGCTCTGCAGGCGTCCTCAATGTGGCCTTTTCTCTCGCATCGCCTGCAGATCACTTCTTTAAAATGGCAGGTGGAGCTAGGGTGGTTTCCCTGGCAGTTTCCACATGGTTTGCTCCCCTTTCCATATTCGGATTTACTGGTTCTTACCCGATGAACATCCTCCTTTTCACTGTCGCTGCTTTTGGAGCCGGATTCTGTTTTCATCCCATTCATTACCAAACTCTGGTTGAATCTTCCCATGTATGAAGACCACTTCTCTTTGGCTGGGTCAAATGGGATGGATAGGGATCGATGGGCCATGTTGGTTCACTGTCAGTCTGAACGGTCAGATGGAAAATGGCTGTGGTGCCCCACGAGGTCCTTTGTCTTCCTTAGTATTCCACCTTTGTTGCCATTGTTAGATAGGTGTAGCAAGGAAGGAACGGACCAGCAGTGTAGGGAACTCTTTATTTCAAACTGGTTAAAAAGCAACAATTGCAGCCAGTGCTGGCTTTTTATAGTCAGCGCTGTCCAATACGTCAGCCACTGACAGATCTCCGATATTGAAACCAATAAATGGAGTCTGACATCAGACTCCACTTTGCACCTGACGTGGATGACGTGGTATATGTAGATGTGACGTCATGCATATTTAATAATATCCTTGTCTAGACGACTGGTAGGGAAAAAGCCAGGCGTATCCGCAACCACAACCTTCCTGCCATTCAGCTGTGCCTCCTCCTTTTTGGCATGCTTTTGTTACTGACCAAAGGGCCCACCCAGACTCAAAAACTTCCCTTCCCATGATTGTGTTTCCCGTCACACTTATCCCAGTTCCGGTTCTGCCCACCAGGATGATCCTCCATTCAGACCCTGCAGAGGAGGAGGAGCGAAAAAGGGTCATCAGCACATGGCCATTGTAGCCTGTCCCTCCCCCCAGGACAACGACTTCCACTTCCTCTATCCACCCACCCATCCCCAGAGGCCAAGACTTTACCCGGGATGCCTCCAGTCACTTCCAGATACATCGCACAGCACAAAAGCCGGGGATTTCTGCATGAAAAGCAAACCAGAGTCAGCCAAAGGAGAGGCTGCCTTGCAGGAAGGTTGCAAGGAACTGAACTCCCCCAAAAGACACAGGGAGGAACTGGAGGGGGTGGTAAAGAAGGTCCACCCCCTCCTCACTGCCCTTGAGGCTGACCCCTCTGATCTTTTCCCCACCCCCTTTTTAAGCAGCCCTTCAATTCTTGGAGTCCTGCAATTTGGGGATTTCAGGAATGGTGGGGTTGATGTCGGAAGTGGCAGTTCTCCACAGCCAGCTCCGTTCTTGAAAGGACCCTGTTCTCTGGACCTTTATCTGCTCTGCTGCAGCCCTGCAGGTGTCAGACTATTCTACTCCCCCCCTCCTCCCCCTGCAAATTACCTCAGCAGGTCTCCCAATAGGACAGGTGCAAGTGGTTGCCTCGCTCCATTGATCGAGCACTTCTTGAGTCACAGCTGCACATCGGAATTGGTACTGAAGATGTAGGTGGACATCTTCCAGGTTGAATTGATCCTTAGGGCCTTCTTGTTGGAGACTTTTCCAATTGTCGCCTGGAATCCGATACTCCACCTGGTACCCAGAGATGGAAGGCTTCCCAATGGCTATTGGATCAATACTGATCTGGAAACTATTTGGGCGCACATGTTCAATCTTAGGAGGGGAAGGTCTTCTAAGAGCAGCTCCCAGCTCCTGATTGGTTTCCAGCATCTTTAATGAGTCAAAGAAATCCTTCATGCTCTCACTGCTCATTTTCCAGAACATTTTAGCAGCAGTATTGTGGCTTCCTCCATATTCTCGGGGAACAGAGGGCTGAATGATTGAATCGGAAATGCAGAGGGGTGCCCAACTCATCCTGAGCACATGGCAGGTAAGCCTCCTTGAGGGCCTTCAGGAGAGGTGGGGTCTCCTCATCTGAAAAGATCATCAGGAGTTGGATGTTATCCTTCAGGTTTCTTCCCAACACGGAGAGCATAGAATCAAAGATGTGTTTCTGGGCATGAGTTGAATGGGCAAGGAAGGCCTGGACCACCAAGCAGATGGCATCCACGTGGCCAATGCCCCCTGGGGTGGAGAAAAACTCCAGGAGCTCCTCCTCAACCAGGTTGTCTTGCTCTGCATCTCTTGTGCCTCCAAATCCTGGAGTGTCAGTGACAGTGAGAGAATATGGAATTCGGAAACCCTTCTGATGGTTCACCACGTATGCTGTGACTTCAGACGTCCTGCTTCCAGCTTCGCTTATCTGGGTGGTTTCATGAATGAGTTTGAATCTGAAGTTAACTTCCCACTGGACACCTAAGATGTAATTGATCATCCCATTGATCAGAGTGGTTTTCCCACATCCTGTTGCTCCCATCCCCAGGATCACTTTGTTGGGCATTTCTGGGTTCTCCTTTCCAAGCTGGTACACGAGATAGGAGGTGGAGGCATCTGAGGGGACTTTCTCCAGAGGAAGGGAGAACACTAATGGCTCTCTGTCTTCCACCAGGGAACTTTCCTGAAGGAACTGGCAAGCTACACTGTCTGCATCTTCTTCCGGCAGTGATGTGGAGACCTCCAACTCCTCGCTGGGGACACTCAGAGTTCCATTATCACACAGGGCCAACACCCATATTCTGTACATCGTCCGGGACTTCAGATTTTCTTTTTTTTTTATATATAAATTTTATTGAATTTACAATTAAAAAATAACATAACAACATTACATATGCAACAGAGAGAAAAAAAAGAAGAAAGAAAGAAGAGAAAGAGAGAGGAAAAGAAAAGAAAAATGCTCGGTCTTGCGACCAAGAAAGGAGAAAAAGAAGTATAAAAGAGAAAAAAAACAAAGAGACGGAAGAAAAAAAGAAAATACGTTAAAACCAAACAGATATTCTTTTGACAGTCTGCAAGATCCAATTCTCCTACCTTACTTTAAATATACACATCTTATTACTATTTATGCTTAAATTACCCATTATTCCTTGAACAGTTTATCTCTGATATAACCAATTATACCACGCATTCCAATTATTATCAAATGCTGAAGACTCTTTATTTTTAAGAGCTATGGTTAAATTGTCCATTTCTGCGCAGTCACATATTTTCTGAATGACCAATTGATCTGTAGGTAAACAGGATGATTTCCAGCACTGGGCAAATGCTAATCTGGCCGCAGTTAGAATATGAATTATTATATATTTCGTCTTTTTAGGAAAATGTTTATCAGAGATCCCTAGTAGGAAGAACTCTGGTTTGTATTTGATTTGTTCTTTGGTTATCTCCTCCAGCCATTTTCTAATTTTTGCCAGTATTTCTGGGCTTCTTTACAGGTCCACCACATATGAAAGTAGGTTCCTCTATGTTTTTACATTTCCAACATTTTGGACTAGAGTTTGGGTTCATTTTCGCTAACCTCGAAGGGGATAAGTGCCATCTATATAACATTTTATACATATTTTCTTTGTACGCCGCAGATTTCGTAATCTTAATGATTCTATTCCAGATCTTTTCCCATTCTGTTAATGTAATGCTTCTTCCAATATTCCTACTCCACATTATCATGTTCCTTTCACTATCTCTTGCTCTAATTCTACCTCCAATAAATATTTATAAAATTTAGAGATATTCTTTTTATTTGATCCTAATAAGATTTTATCTAAGTGTTGTAATTTGCTATAGATTCCAAACTCTTTGATATCTTGTTTGTATCTACTATGGATTTGTATATATAACCACTGATCAATTTTAAATCCCTGTTCCTGTAAGTCCTGTCGAGTTCTTAATTTCCCTAAAGGGTCTAATAAATCTTTATATTTAGTCGTTTTTGTTATATCCAAATTGTTGGGATGAACCATTGCCTCCATTGTTGAAAGCCAAATCGAATTTTTAAATAATGTTTTTACATATTTTTTCCAATTAGTTAATAGTGAATCTCTAATAAGATGTCTATGAAAGTACGCCTGTTTAGTTTTCCCCACATCCCATAGAAATGCGTGCCATCCTCTCTGAAGGTCGTGCCCTTCCAAGACTAGAGTTCTTTTGTTCCGTAAATTGACCCAGTCTTTTAACCATAATAAGTTGGCTGCCCAATAATATAATTCCCAGTTTGGAAGCGCTAGCCCACCTCTACTTTTTGCATCTTGTAAGGCCTTAATACTGATTCTAGCTTTTTTCCCTTGCCAAATAAATTTAAGAGTTACCTTATTTATATCATCAAAAAAATTTTTTGGTAATTTTATTGGGATTGTCTGGAATAAGTAAAGGAGTTTTGGTAAGATGTTCATTTTGATTGTGGCAATCCTGCCCAGTAGAGAAAGCTGCAACTTATTCCAAGATTCTAGATCTTTCTTAATTTGCTGTAACAGTTTATCATAATTATTCTCTTTGAGTGATTTACTATGTGGTGTTAACCATATGCCTAAATATTTGACCTTTTTTGTTGCCTGTATCCCCATGGTTTTTTCTAATTCTTTTCTCTGGTTCTCTGTTAGATTTTTAGTCAGTAATTTCGTCCTCTAAAAGACTTGCAGCTGGATAGAGAAGCCCCAGAGAGCTCGGACAAGGGACCATCATTTCTCCCAGAGAATAACCTCATCGGTTCTGTCCAGAAATCACCCCAGGAACCTCTGGCCTGTTTTGCAAAATACTGCAAAAAACCCCGAAAGGCTTTTGACTGAGTAGAGAGGTTTCGTCATTTTCCACAGCATTTCAGTGACTTTGGTGTGGAAAGTCACCCCGTGTTTGGTACACAGAGCGAGCTGTGCTGCATGGCAGGCCAAGGGCTGGATACACATCCCCAGGCAGAAGACCCTACTCAGCTACCTGGGATTAGCAGGCCATGTGTTCAGGATGCCAGCTCTCAAGTGTCCCTGGGCTAAGCCTGCGCATTGATGGCAGTGCCCATCTCCCTCCCTCACAGGTTTTCTACCACCCCTCAGCCTCTCCTCCAGCTCCTACCTGCAATGAGGGCATCCTTGCGACAGTCGTACAAAGTCCCCAGCTGGAAGGGGCGGCCCAGGGCTGCTATCTCTACGGTGTCCTCTTCCAAGGCCATGCTTGGGTCCAGCAATTGCCGACACTTTTGCTGCTCTGCGAGAGAGGAGAAACATCTGGAGGAGACAACAGCTGACGGTTGACTCTGTGAGGGGATGCAGGATGTGGGCACAAGCCACATCCCCCCTACTGACAGTGGCCCACATTTGGGGTTGTCTGAGCAAGGCACACTCCACAGAGACCTTTGGGATAGAAGCAGCAGTCCTAGCGCACAGCTGGTGGCAATGCACAAGATTTCCAGGGGCCACAATTGGCAACTCCTCAGGGAAATATTATTTTAATGACATCCTTTTAATAGTATCCTTGTGAACATTGGGCTGTATTGAACAAAATGAAATTCAAGAGTGAAAAAAGTCAGGTTCTACATTTAGGCAAGAAAAACAAAATGCAGAGGTACAGTGTAGGTGGAACTTCGCTCAACAGGTGTAACTGTGAGAGGGACCTTGAAGTCCTAGCGGAAAATCACTTAAATATGATCCAGCCATGTGATGAAACAGCCAAAAAAGCCAACACAGTTCTAGGCTGCATCAAGATTGGGTAAAGTGTTAATACCACTTTATAAGGCCTTGGTAAGGCCTCACATGGAATACTGCATCCAGTTTTGGTCTCCACGATGTGAAAAAGATGTTGAGACTCTAGAAAGAGTGCGGAGAAGAGCAACCAAGATTATTAGCGGACTGGAGTTTAAAATATATGAAGAATGGCTGCAGGAACTGGGTATGTCTAGTCTAATGGAAAGAAGGATTAGGGGAGACATGATAGCAGTCTTCCAGTATCTCAGGGGCTGCCCCCCAAAAGGAGTCAAGCTATTCTCCAAAGCCTCTGAGGGCAGGACAAGAAGCAAGGGGCGAAAACTCACCAAGGAGAGAAGCAATCTGGAACGAAGGAGAAACTTCCTAACAGGGAGGACAATCAACCAGTGGAACAGAAGTTGCATTCAGAAGTTGTGGGTGCTCCATAGGAAATTTCTCCATAGACCTCAGTTGCTTCTCTCTTTGATTAGTTTCCATCCATTGTTTCTTCTCATGCCTTTTGGTGCTTTGGAAAATAGATTGACAACACACCCCGCCTCATTTTTGTAGGAGCCCCTCAAATTTCCTGACAGAACAATTGATCAGTGGAACAACTTGCCTCCAGAAGTTGTGAATGCTCCAACAGTGGAAGGTTTTTAAGAAGAGATCGAATAAACGTTTGTCTGAAATGGTATAGGGTTTCCTGCCTAAGCAGGGGGTTGGACTAGAAGACCTCCAAGGTCCCTTCCAACTCTGTTATTCCATTCCATTACATTCTAATTCCATTCCATTTCTTATTCCATTCCTTATTCTATTCCCTATTCTATTCTATTCCATTCCATTCCTTATTCTATTCTATTCCATTCCCTATTCTATTCTATTCTATTCTATTCTATCCCATTCCATTCTATTGCATTCGATTCCATTCTATTCTATATTCTATTCTATTCCATTCTATTTTATATTCTATTTTATTCTACTGTACTCAATTCTAATCTGTATTCTATTCTGTATTCTATTCCTATTCTATTCTCTATTCTAATCTATTCTATTCTATTCCAATCTATTCCATTCCATTCCATACTCTATTTACTCTACTCCACTCCACTCCACTCCACTCCATTCATTCGTTTCGGTATGAGTTGCAATGATCGCAGTTCCTCTCATCACCAGGAGAGGGCGACGCAGGGATGAGTCTGTTTTCCCATAGGGAAAGGACTGCTTTGGTTTTGGTGTTGGGGACTCTTGTGGGGGGTGGGGGGGTGGAAGTGGGTATCCAGGGATCTGGTTTCTTTCCTCTGAAAAATAAGGGTTCCTGGTGAGGATCAGTAGCATCTCCGAAGTTTTCTTTTGGGGAGGGGGATAAAAGACCACTTGGAATCCCCAAAAGCCTACCCAGTGGGCTTTATAAAGCCTTAGTGAGGCCGCATCTGGAGTACTGCACCCAGTTTTCGCCACATCTCAAAAAAGGTGTTGAGACTTTGGGAAAAGGGCAAAGAAGAGCAACTAAGAACTGAGCTGAAGATGCTTCTTAGAGGAGAAGCGAAACGTCTTCAAAGAAAACCCAGAAAGTCCAGTTGCCTCTTGAGAATAGAAGCACCTTTGGGACGAAGAGCAACTAAGGTGATCAAAGGCCTGGAGACGAAAACATACAGAGGACGGTTTCTTCCAACATATAAATAACAAGAAAAAAATCAAGGAAACAGTTGGTCCACTAAAGAGAGAAGACAGCAAGGAAGTAACAGGCAACAGAGGGAAAGCAGAGCTGCTTAGCTCATTCTTGGCATCCGTCTTCACACAAAAAGAAATTATAGCCCAACATATCCAAAAAACTCCTGCAAAGACAAACTAGAAATAAAAAATAAAATAAGCAAAAAAATAGTAAGAGAACACCTGTCTGACCTTGACAAATACAAAGCACCGGGGCCTGAATGGATTATATCCCAGAGTTTTAAAGGAGCTGGCAGAGGTCATCTCAGAACCACTGCACCATATCTTTCAAAAATCCTGGAGCACCAGGGAACTACCAGAGGACTGGAAAAGAGCTGATGTGGTTCCCTTCTTTAAAAAAGGAAAAAAAAAACAGATATAGGAAACTATAGACCAATCAGCCTAACATCTATATCCGGGAAGATACTGGAAAAGATAATAAAAAAACAGATCTGCCAACATCTAGAAACAAGTAAATTAATAACTAGCAGTCAGCACAGGTTTGTTAAAAACAGATCATGCCAAACCAGTCTTATTTCATTCTTCAACAGTGACTAAATTAGTAGACCAGTGAAATGCTGTGGAGATAATATACATAGACTTCAGCAAGGCATTCGATAAAGTAGACCACAACCTACTTCTTAGTAAGCTAGAAAAAAGTGGGATAGATAGAACCACCACTAAATGGACTCGCAACTGGCTGGCAAACCGTACTCAATGAGTAGTCCTTAATGGGTCTAAGTCTACATGGAGGGAAGTAAGCAGTGGGGTGCCACAAGGTTCTGTTTTAGGCCCAGGACTCTTCAATATCTTCATTAACGACTTAGATGATGGAATAGAAGGGGAACTTACCAAATTTGCAGATGATACTAAACTGGCAGGAATAGCTAACACCAGGGAAGATAGGCTCAAGATCCAGATGGGCCATATCTAACAAAATGAAATTCATTGTAGAATTCCTACACCTAGGCAAGAAAAACCCAAAGGACACATATAGATTGGGTGAAACCAAGGCTGAATAGCAGGAACTGGAAAAGGGATCTCGGAGTCTTAGTGGACAACCAGTTAATGAAGTGCCAGCAATGTGCAGGTGCAGCTCAAAAAGCCAATGCAAATCCTAAGTTGCATTAACAGAGGGATACAATCGAGATCAAGGGAGGTACTAATACCACTCTATAAAGCCTTAGTAAAACCACACCTAGAGTCCTGCATCCAGGTTTGGTCACCACACTATAAAAATGATGTTGAGAGTCTAGAAAAAGTACAGAAAAGAGCAAGCAGGATGATGAGGGGAATGGAAGCTAAAAGAAGAACGGTTGCAGGAACTCGGCCTGGCTAGTCTAGTGAAGAGAAGGACCAAGGAGACAGGAGAGCAGTCTTCCAATATTTGAGGGGCTGCCACAGAGAGGAAGGGGGTCAAGCTATTTTCTAATGCCTCCCAGACAAGGATTAATATATGGAAACTGAACAAGGGGAGATTTAATCTGGAAATAAGGAGGAATTTCCTGACAGTGAGAACAATCCACCGATGGAACAGAAGTTGCCTTCAGAAGTTGTGGGAGCTTCATTGCTGGAAGTTTTCAAGAAGAGACTGGACTGCCATAGGTCAGAAATGGTGTAGGGTCTCCTGCTTGGGTGGGGGGTTGGACTAGATGACCTCCAATTTTGTTAATCTGTACCTGATACGGAGACACCTGTCCACTTTCCTCCTTTGCCTCTCCTGGAAGGAGCCCCTCAACCTTGGGGCCTTCAGCCAACCCCCCGCCCCGCAACCAACCACGGCAGGAGGGGAGGAAAAAGAACAAGGTGGTTTGTGTCTAGCCCCTTCCATTCCCACCCCACCCCCCAGCAGAGAGAGCAAAGTCTGATCCTCTGGATGGATCACTGTGTGGAATCTCGCTGGGAAAATTCCTGGGGAGTTGGGATTGAGAGTCATAATGGTGGAGGGGGGGTTGGAAGAAAGTATCCCCTCCTTCCCTCCCTCCTATTCCAGCTCTCCCCCCGTTGCACAGAATTCAGCAGCCTTCCGAAAAGGAGCAACCCTTCTGTCCTCCCTCCAATTTCCTAGATTATCCCCCTCCCCAAGAACACAGGGGCTTCTGTGCCACCTCTGGGGCTTTTCTGTCCTGGGGAAACCGCCCAACGCTGAGGGACTCTGGTGTCCTATCCACCCCCGAGAGTTTCCGACAGAGGAGTGACTGCTTGCTCTCATGTAACAACACTGAGTAGCCCGGTCCAAGATCCACCTACTTTCCACCAGGTACCCAGGAACAGCCCTGCCCTCATCCCACTCTGCTCCGCTGGCCCAGCAAATGCTAACTCGGGGGTCACGGCCCTTCTGGGGGTGGGGTCTTCACCTGGTCGGAGGAATCCAGAATCCGTGGTGGCAGGTGGATCTTCTGCTCTCCGTGGGTGATCAATCTCTCCGTCCTTTGAACTGCTGATAGGGTTTATGATGGGAACAGAGTTCAGAGATTGTAAAACCATTGCAAGCCATCAATTGCTATTACTTTATTATCACTTTTCTTGCCAGAGTACAACACATGTACAGTGAGATTGGCTGAAAACTCATCAATGCACAGAAATGATCAGATTAACTGTGGTATTAA
This sequence comes from Pseudonaja textilis, assembly GCF_049901715.1. Classification (NCBI taxonomy): domain Eukaryota; kingdom Metazoa; phylum Chordata; class Lepidosauria; order Squamata; family Elapidae; genus Pseudonaja; species Pseudonaja textilis. The sequence continues at coordinate 4,120,099 of NC_142008.1, forward strand.
AAATAAGGAATGACATTTGAAATTAGAGAACAAGAAGATAAACAATTTTATATGATATGGGACTTATTTTATCAATGGCTAGAGAAAAAGACATCGCAACTAAACAGATTAGCAAGTTTCATAATAGAAGATCAATAGATTGATATAGAATATAAAATATATAACCATTGGATGAATCTATAATATCAATTTATAATAAAATCTAGAATATCTCATATAAAATGATGGAATAATAGTTTAGTCAAATGAATGATTAATAACTGATAAATATATAAGTATATGCTAGATTGACAATTTGAGAATCTATACAACTTGTAAGGACTATGGAAGGATAGCACAAAAGATTTGTAACCAACTGACACACTGTATGTATATAATTGGAAGATGGTTTTATGTTTCTGTCTGTATGTTTGTCTTAAAAATAAAAATATTTTTTTTAAAAATAAGGAAGATGATTTTTTAAAAATATGGAATATATGGTATAATTGGTTAAAAAAAGGAACTAAAGAAGTTTAGTGAAAATGACCAAAGAAACCCTAAAGAAGAATTGGATATATGACATGTGTATGTAAATGTGTATGTATGTAAAATATTGTAAATATATAAATACAGTAATTTAATAATAACATAAATAAGGACTTAGTAAATAAGCGATAGATTTATTGGTAGTAAATGAATCAAATTGTTACTGAAGAATATGCATACTACTATAACAATGGTGTAAAATGTGAGTACTTGTTTCCTTTTTTTTAATTTTCTTGAAATCCTGAATAAACTTTATTTTAAAAAAAAGAGAGATTGGCTGAGAGAGAGGAAAGGAAAAAAAAGGGAAAGAGAGAAAAAAGTAAAGTAAATTAGGGAAAGGGCAAAAGAGAACAAGTTTATCACACGGTTTCATGTGTTATTCAACCTCTTACTCTTTGATTAATTACTCAATTATTATTCAATATTCTAGTAGAATAGTTATGCATCTATTAAATATGTACTTTACAAATATTATTTACAGTTTCCAAACTTCTTTTACCCTTGCAAGCCATCAATTATTACTTTATTATCACCTATAGATTTTTATGTGTATGCATCTTGTGCCTTTCTGATACAAATGAGACAAGGTTGAATCCAACAAAATGAAAGTTAATGTGGAGAAAAGTATGATTTTACAGTTGGGCAGGAAAAGCAGATTACAGGAAATCTGGCTCAAAAACAGTAATTGTGAGAGGGACCTTGGGAGTCAGAAGGGATGATCACTTAAACATGAATCATGTGTCTGCAGCAGCAGCCAAAAAAGCTAATATCCTTGATTGTATAAACAGAGGCATAGAATCAAAATCACGTGTGAAGTATTAGGTCCATTTTATAAAGCCTTAGTAAGACCACACCTGGAATACTGCATTCAGTTTTGGTCATCAAATTACAAAAAAGATCTTTAGACTTTGGAGAAGTCAACTAAGAAGATAAAAGGCCTGAAGACTAAAACATGTGAAGAACAGTTGCAGGATTTGGGGGTGGCTCGTTTACACAAAAGGATTAGGAGTGACAAGATAGCAGTATTCCAGTACTTGAGAGGTTGCCACAAAGAGGAGGGGGTCAATTTATTTTCCAAAACACCAGAGGGCAGGACAAGAAACAATGCATGTAAAATAATCAAGGAGAGAACTCAAATTAATGAGAATCTTTCTTACAGTGAAAACAATTAACCAGTGGAACAGCTTTCCTTCAGACATTGTGGTTGCTTCATTACTGGACATTTTAAAGAAGAGACTGGATTGTCTGAAAGAGATCCTATAGGAGTATCAATAGATCCTGAAATGATATAGGTTCTCCTGCTTGAGCCAAAAGTGCGGGTAGCAGCGCCAGTTGACAAGGACTTGTACCGGACTTAAGACTTCAGGCACCAGGGCTCTGTCAATTGCTGGATGGACAGAAGGAGAAAGTTGTGTCTCTGGGGAGTCTTTAAAAAGAAAAAAAATCTACCGATTCACTAGTAGATCCAGAAGGGAATTAAAATCTCTCTCCACCAACTCCCATCTCATCAAATTGGAACCCCAAAATGTTATCAGTACATTTTTGTCTAATGTCTTGTTTTAGGCAATATTTATCTTCCAAAAATGCTTAAGATAAGCAGTTAAACATGACAAAGTCTTCCATACAAAGTTTTCTTTCGTTGGATCATATTAGGCATCCTCAAGGTATAACTCACAGTTATGTTGAGATTCATCTAATGTCCAATCTTTGCATAGTCGTCTTCATAATGTGAAAAGATGGTTATCTTCATCCCATAACAATACAGCAAAGGGAGAGACTCCAGCACTATGCTGGGGTCCAAGCAAGAATGACTGAAACTCCTCCCATCCCAACTAGAGGTCACTTCAGTAACCATTCAGGATTACAGATGTGACCACATGACATGAACTACATCTCCCATGAGGCATCAACTACATTTCCCATGAAGCATTCCCTTAAGGAGACAGCTCCCAATTCCCAACTAACTACATACTGTTTAACCAGAACATCAAAAATTAAGTTAATTTTGGGTTGAGGCATAAAAATGATTCATGCCATCTGATAGTTTGTTTGTTTCCCTACTAAAAGTAATCTATACAAGTTGAAGATGTTTTCAATAAAATGCCACATTAAAACTATTCAATTTCCACTTATTTAAAAATGCTCAATCCATTTTCTTGCTGATATCTTTTCTCATCCAGAATTTGCATTTCTTGTTGAAACAAAGGGTCACGATTTTCCCTTTGTAAAGCCACTGCCTTTCTTGGCTATTCCACAAGGATCTTTAATGTTCACGGATGCAAATGGGCTTATTATGAAAAACAACAACCCACACCTGAAATGTTCTTTACTTTAAATTCTGTTTTAAATTACAAATAACACACAAAGTGAATGTTCTTCCACATTATAGAATTAACAGTTATTAAGAACAATCCCTCCGAGAGAGAAACATTGTTAGCAAAGTACACTGAACAGGAGTCGATCTTTTAAGGACCCTCTTTGGGGGGGGGCTCACCTAGACCCCCTCCCCCATTAATCCATCCAAGAGTTGTGCCAGTTGGAGCATTTGATGAAGGAGATCTCCCCCCAGGAGCCCTGACGGCCCCTCCAATCCCCTCTCCTCCCCAGCCCATCCACCTCCTTCCCGGGGGTCTCCTTCCCCCCTTCGCTTCCGGGGATCCGGCCCAGCGCCCCCACGAGCATAAGGGGAGCCCAGCAGAGCCCATGGATGCGGCCCCACAACCGCCCCCCAAAAAGAGGGGAGGAAGACGCGGAGGAGTCCCAGCCCCAGAGGCGGAATCGGGGCTCTGAATTGAGGCGAGGACCTCCTTGATTCCCCTCCTTGAAAGACACCTCAGTAACATCCTGAGGTAAATTCAAACAGCCCAGAGAAGAAAAAAGCGGGGGGAAATGGAAACACCGCCTTTCCACCCGCAACAACCAATCAGAGCGCAGATCCGCTCAGGCGGGAGCCCGCCCTCACTCATGAGGAACGAGCGGAAGCACCAATGAGAATCCTCCCTTCTGCAGCATCATCGGTCTCCGGACAAAATCTCCCTGGACTTCACCCGCAAGAGAAGATAGAGAAGCGGAGAAAGTGGGAGGGGGAATCTTTTCATTGTTGGGGGGGCTGCGGCTCAAGGGGGGGGTCAGGCCAGCCCTGGAGGGGAGCGTGGACTTCCTTTTGCTCTCCCCTCTCAATCCGTCCCTGGAGTGAGGCTGCGGTGGAGGAGAGAAAGGGAGGCGCAGCCCCACAGCCAGCGAGGACTTGGGCATTGATTAAGGGAGTCCTTGGGAGCCTTCACACTCGCACACACAAACACACACACATGGTGGGAGTGCGCCTCCCCCAATCACGTGGGATCACTACCCTCCCAGCCCCTTCCCAAAACTTCTAGCTTTGGCTCCCTTCCTGGCAAAGGGGCTGCCGGAGGGCCGATTTCAGCCCCGGCGCTGTGGGGTTTTCTGACCCACCGCAAATGGAAGCTCAATTCTGGTTCAAGAAGGGCGGGTTGTTGATCTGAATGGGGGAGAAATAAAAGGAGGGGGGGGAGAAGCGGGAATCCCTGGCAGGGAACGGTGAAGAGAGCAAAGAAAGTGGAGGGTCCCCTTAGGGAGGGGAATCAAGGAGGTCCTTGCACTTGAGCTGCAGTTCCCCCCACCCCCGCAAGACTGAAGGGATTCCCCCCCTCCCACTTTCGCTCTCTGAGCCGAACGCTCCCTCCACCTTCAGGTGAAGTAAGAAAGGACTCTGCCCGGAGACCGATGACACTCACGCAGGGAGAATTCCCATTGGTGCTTCCGCTCGTTCCTTGTGAGTGAGGGCGGGCTCCCGCCTGAGGGGATCTGTGCTCTGATTGGTTGCGGCGGGTGGAAAGGGGGACTTTCCCTTTTCCCCCCGCCTTTTTCTTCTCTGGGCTGTTTGAATTTCCCTCAGGATGTTCCTAACGCATCTTTCAAGCGGGGAATCAGGGAGGTCCTCGCCTCAGTTCAGAACCCCGATTCCGCCTGTGTGGCTGGGACCCTCCGCGTTTTCCTCTCCTCTCTTTGGAGGCGTTTATGGGGCGGCATCCATGGGCTCTGCTGGGCTCCCCCTGATGCTGCTGGTGAGGGCGCTGGCCCGGATCCCCGGGAGCGAAGTGGGGAAAGACCCCGGTAAGGAGCGGGCTGGGCCGGGAGAGGAGAGGGGATGGGTTATAAAATGACAATGTCAACAGCATATAAAGAAAACTTGTATAAGATGTTTTACAGGTGGCACCTCCCCCTAACAAGAATAGCAAGAATGTTCAAGAACAAATCTGAAAAATGTTGGAAGTGTCATCAGATACCTGGCTCATATTACCATATGTGGTGGACGTGCATGGATGCTAAAAAAGATTGGACTAAAATCCACACATGGTTGGAAAAAGTGACAAAAAAGCATATAGATTTGAAACCAGAGATATTTTAATTGGGAATTTTATCTGAAATATATAGTAAAGAATTGAAATACCTGATTGTAAATATATTAACAGCGGCTAGGATTGTATTTGCTAAAAACTGGAAAAATGAGGAAATACCAACACAGGAGGAAGTTATTAAGAAAACCTTGGAATGTGCTGAAATGAGTAGATTGACATTTGAAATCAGAACAAGAAGATAAACAATTTTATAAGATTTGGGATCTATTCTATCAATGGTTAGACAATAAAACATGGTAATGAAATATATAGATTTTTAGAATATAAGGAATATATAAAGATGTATTATTTTCATCATATCTACAAAATAATTATAGGATATATTTGAGATGGTAATATGAACTGTTATAAAACGAATTAAGTAAAATATGGATTATCTTGTAAAACATGAATGAATAATAATATAGTCAAATCATTGATTAACAATGATATTAATGTATTTAGGAATATTTGATTGATAATATAAGAACATATACAATGTGATTGTAAGTGAAGACTATGAAGTAGAGGCACAAAACAATTTGTAAACCAACTGACACACTGTATGTATATATATGGAAGATGGTTTGATGTTTTTATGTTGTGTTTGTCTATGTCTTTAAAAACAATAAAACTTTTATAAAAATAAAAAAAGGAGGTCCTCGCCTCAATTTAGAGCCCTGATTCTGCCTCTGGGGCTGGGACTCTCCGCGTCTTCCTCCCCTCTCTTTGGGAGAGCTTGTGGGGCGGCATCCATGGGCTCCCCTGATGCTGCTGGTGGGGCCGCTGGGCCAGATCCCTGGGAGCGAAGGGGGGAAGGAGACCCCTTGGTAAGGAGGGGGCTGGGCGGGGAAGGGAAGCCCCGGAAAACCCTCCGCACTAGATGACCTTTACGGTCCCTTCCAACTCTGATTATCTGTTAATCTGACTTCACGACTGTCATCCCCACTTCGGGTCTGAGCCTGGTGCCAAGGCCAAGGAGGGACACTAGACACGAGGTGCTGGTTTTGAGTTGGGGTGGGCTGCGATGGGTTCTCCCAGGCTCGGCTGGTTAACGTTATGGCTGGTCCTGCGAACCGCCAAATCCCAAATCCCTGGCTGGGCCCTCTCACCCTGCCCCACCCCTCCCCGGAGTCTCCACGCAGCCCATTTTGGATGCAGGTAAGTGCAGGGCCCACGCGGAGCCCGGGGAGTGACGAAAAACGGGCCTTCCAGAGGTTCTGGGAGGCCAAACCCACCATTGCAGGTAACTATCTAATCACCCGTTGGTCTTTTTAATCCGGCCTGTTGAAGATTGGTCCGTATGTAACCCCGGCCACTTTTCGGCTGCTTTCAGACGTGTCGAGAGGAGGCAGTTGAGGCGGAGAGCGAGCAGGGCGCCTGGCAGGCTTGTCAGGTGGAGCAGGAAACGGGGGCAGGAGCCCGGCGGAGCGAAGAGAGCTGAAACCTTCGCGGGGAGAGAAGCCGCCGAGCCGGGAGGAGCGCGGGATGCTGCCGGCTCGCCTCCCTGCCCCTCTGTCGTGACTGCGGGAGAAGGATCCCCGAGCGCTGCCCTTGCGGCCGCCACCAATGGAGCCCCACTTGATTTCTCCTGAGCCGCATTTGATTTGGAAGGGGGCGCGGGAGGCGGCGCCAAAGGAGCGCTCTGGGGTTTGGCCAACCGCCCGCTGAGCAGCTCCGGGCTCCCCACCGCGGCTGGCAGACCTTGGGGTTGCGCTCCAGAACCCAGTGCCACGGGACGGCGAAGCCGAGCGGCGGGAAGAGGCGCGTCAAAGCTGCAGCGGCCGGCTCAGATCTCTTGGTCCCGGGGATTCCCCCTCCATCGAGGCTCAGGCGCTCCACCGAGGCTCAGGCGCCTCGGTGGAGGGGGATTCCCGGTCCAAGAGACCTGAGCCGGCCACTGCAGCTTCGACGCGCCTCTTCCCGCCGCTCGGCTCAGGCGGAGCCTCGAGCACCGCCGGCGGCGAAGAGCACGAGAAGCGCAATGGGGCCACGGGAAGAGCTGCATCCCAAGGAGCGAGTGGCGGCCGGAGCGGCCAGGACTGGCAGTGGCGGCGAGGGCACGACCTGCGCGGGGGGCGCCTGGGGCAGTTTTCTCCCGCGCCTGGCTTCGGAGAGGCCCGCCATGCGCTCTTGGTCTGGCTCGTTGCGCCCTGGGCGCGCCTTTCCCTCGCCTCTCAGCCAGCAGCAGCAGCAACAGCAGCAGCTCCGCCGCCGCCACCTCCCTACCCTAACGCCCGCTGTTGTGTGATGCGTATTCCTGTAGACCCGAGCACCAGCAGGCCGAGACTGAAGAGACTGAAGGCCGGTCTGCTCCCCCCAATTAGACGTTGGTTCAAGAGGGAGGGTCAGCCCTGCTACTAATTGGTGGTTCACAGTTTATCCGTGGGCACTGGAGGAGTTATGTTTTGGGGGGGTGGGCGTTTATTTATTTTTTGTAAGTGGCCAACTTGTGTAAACTGAGGGGGTACATTCATACATACATACATACATACATACATGCACACACACACACAGTTGTTTATTCCTAACGGAAGAATCTGTCTATCTATCTATCTATCTATAATGGCCTTTTATAAAATTGGTTCGGCCTTCGAACACAGATCTGATTTTCCATGTGGCCCCCGACAGAAATTAATTGCCCACCCCTGGTCTAGGGTCTCCTGCTTGGGTGAGTGGGGGGTTGGACTAGATGACCTACAAGGTCCCTTCCATCTGTAAACTCCGTAAACATTTGTTAAGTGAATTTTGGCCCATTTTATGGCTTTTGCCATAGTTGTTAAGTGAATCACTGCAGCTGCTAAATTAGTAATCCAGTTATTAATCCGGAATCTGGTTTCCCCCATTAATTTTGCTTATCTGAAAGTTTGCAAAAGGAGATCACGTGATCCCAGGACACTGCGGCCGTCATAAGTATGAAGTTGCCAAGGGTCTGAATTTTGATCATGTGACCATGGGGAGGCTGCAATGGTCGTAAGTGTGGAAAACAGTCATAAGCCACTTTTTCAGTGCTGTTGTACTGCTGTAAATCGAAGACTAGCTGTTCCTTTGCAGACTGTCCCTTGCAAGCAGGAAGCTAGTGCTTCCAGATCATGCTTTGCTGGTTAGGAGCCAGATATCTTGAAAAAACTAATTTTCCATAGCCAGTGTTTGTTGTTTTTTTGATGTTTTGCAGTGGGGCAGGTGAATGGTCAGTAAATGAACTGTTGTAAATCGAGGACTACTGTATTCTAAATTAGAATTAGTTTGAATCTGTCTTCTCTGGAAGGAGGGAAGCTGAAAACCTTGCTTAGTTGGATAACAGATGTTTGGGGGAAAAGCGTAATAAAAGCAGAGTTTCATAAAAAAATAGTTTGTACCAATAAAAGCAAGCTTGGAACAGAGGTGGGTATTCATCAGGTTCTGACCAGTTCTGGAGAACCGGTAGTGGAAATTTTGAGTAGTTTGGATAACCAGCAAATCCCGCCTCTGACTGGCCCCGCCCCCATATATTCTTCGCCTCCCATCGAGTCCCAGCTGATTGGCTGGGTCTCCTTTGGTTGCCCTGCACAGGAGAACGGAGCTGGAAAGCAGGTTAGTGGGGTGGGGAGGGAAGGGGGATTTTGCAGGATCCTTCCCCTGCCACGCCCACCAAGCCACCGCTATAGAACCGGTAGTGAAAAAATTTGAATCCCACCGCTGGCTTGGAAGAGTTCAAAAGTCGGGATGGAGCCACAAAGGCATAAAAATAAGGCAAGGGTTCCATTGTAGCTATGGCTACCATCCTGACTTTTTAAAAAACCCTTCTTGGAATACCTATTTGCAAGGACATTGACTCAAAACTCCTGAATATGAAATTCTACAATTTTTCTGAAGTATTCCAGTTTTCAACAGTTCGAAGAAAAATCTTTATTAAAGATTTCATTACATCACAGTAATCCAATAACTGTCAAGGACTGCCAACAACTTTGTTAATTCAAATATTCATCTGGTGGATTTGGAAGAAATTATTTTAGGTCATTTAGATTTGCTGATGAAAGTTGAGTTTCTGCTCTCAGATCCATTTGGAATAAAATGCTCTCCTTAGAAAATTCCTGCATATATTTGCAGCAAGTACAAAACGTTTATAGAAACAAAATAAACTCACAATTTATTTTCCTTCAAAAATAATTTCACGATTATAATCAAGGTTTAAACTAAATTACAGCTCATTACCAATAAAATGCTATCAACCAAATATCCACTAGCTGGATTTGAAGTAAACTATTTGAAGTAAACTATTAATTTCACTTCTACTCTAGTATAACTAAGCCTGGACTACCATTGTGTTTACCCCAGGCCCCAAACCACAAAACTGTCAGAAGTCAAATACACAGTGTGAGGACTTAGTGATTTTTTTTCCAAAAAAGGATATTTTTAGCAGTTACAAAAATAAAAATCAAGCTATGCGTGTATTGCCACTTTGCTGATGCAGCAAATGACAGAACGTGCAATGTTGGCGTTATAAGAAGCACCCTGAGGTTCTGATTGGTCAAGTTACTAGTCCTTATTGTTGCTAATTTAAACTCAAGGGGAAAAAAATAGGTCAGTGATGCCAGTGGAATCTCAGAAGAGTGTGTGGGAGAATTTATGCCAGTCACGGGGTTAGAAAGCCTTTGTGTTGTGCATTTCTTGAGTGATAAAACTGATCAGAATTACAAACAGTGGGGCTTCTGCAGGGTGGAGAAAAGAAATAAAAAACCAAGATGGCAGCCACAATAGTCTAGGCATCAAACAATATGGCTACTCTCTTGGTTTTTTTTTTTTTAACCACACCCTAAAAATATTGCTGTGCCTATTTTTTAACTATAAGAAGGACAGATCATCAAATCCATTTTGAGGCATCAAATCAAAACTCTGGAAATATCCCAGTTTAGTCCTGTGGTTACTTTGTGGTGAGTTCTATTTCAACATGGCCAGGATTCAACCATGGTTGGAAATGTGGCATTCTGCTATCCTATAGGGATTCCTGTAGAAAAATCCTCATGGCTATACTTTGCTTTTTAAAATAATAATAATAGTAATAATAAGATGGATGGAAAATTCCAACAATTAGTGTTTCAAACTTGGCAGCTTGAAGATGGGTGGTCTTAAACTCCCAGAATTCCTTAGGCAGCATGGAGGGTTCTGGGAGTTGAAGTTCACACATCTTCAAGTGCCCAGAAACAAGTACATAGAGTATCAGAAGGTCCTCAATTTATGAGCACAATTGGGACCAGAATTTCCATTGTTAAGCAAGGCAGTAATTAAGTCAGAGCAATTTGATGACCCTTTTGCCTGGGGAATTCTGGGAGTTGAAGTCCACAAGTCTTAAACTTGCCAAGTTTGGGAACCTCTGCCCTAGAGTCAGACACGACTGGACAGAGAAACCTTCACCTTTAGCGTAACTCTTCCAGACATAACATCTGTGCTGAATTGGCAAATTAGTGTTTCCCCCCAAAGGAAAATAATGAAATATAATTAATAAATCATAGCTGGAATTTAGCAACAATGAGGATTAGCAGTGCAGATTACAGAAGCAAAGGCACTTTAATCATCCTGCAGGTCGATCCTAGGATCACACTGTGTATCAAATCTGAGTTAAGTTCCTTTTCTCAGTTTCCCAATTTGAAAGTCTTTTTTGCAGAAGCTGGCAAATATTTTAAGTTACCATTAAAACAACATATATAGGGAGTCCTTGATTTACAACTGCACTTGGGACCAGGATTTGCCTTGCTAAGCAGGGCCATCGTTAAGTGAATCGGCCCTGATTTTACAACTTTTTTTTTTACATGGTTGTTAAGCAAATCACTGGTGGTGGTGAAGTGTATCAGATGTTAAGTGAATCCAGTTTCCCCCACTGACTTTTCTGGACAGAAGCCAGCTGAGAAGATCCCACAATGTAAAGCTGCAATTGGAACAAATACAAGCTCCCAAATTTTGATCCTGTGACGGTAGGGAGGGTCCAAGGGTCGTAAGTAAGAGGATTGGACTTCCATCACCTTTTCAGTGCAGTTGTAACTTTGATTGCTAAACAAATGGTTGTAAGTCAAGGACTAGCTGTACGTGTTTTTATTTTTCTTCAGTATTTTCCCTAACACTTTCTTCCTTCTGACGCGCACTTTTTATAAAGCAATTGTCCTTCATTTAGCATAGGGAATGTATGGTTTTCCCCACTAACCTTTGCACTGTCATACAAGAAAACATAAAATTTGGAGACGTACAAACGGAATTCAGATTGCACTAAAATAAACCTTTAAAAAACATATTTGCTCTTTATTACTCCTCCTCCTACAACACCAGTAAGAGCTGCTGAGAGTTGTGGGCTGCCTCTATCACCCTAGAAAAGCAACTAGGATTAAAAGTTAAAGCACAACTTTTAAAAGGTAACATTTTCTAGCTGTTTTCCAACTTAAATATTCAACTGGCATTAAGGCATGAATGGCCCACCACACACACTGCCTTCAAAGAGCTGAGTTTTTCTTTGCCAGGCTGAGGGGACTAAAAGTCTGTCTGGAAATGTAAAAAAAAGAGAGAAAGAGAGAGAAAGATTCCTTGTGCATTCTCTGAAGTTAGTTTCTTCTTTTTAACAACTGTCCGAAATGTTGATATGCACAAAGAGGGTGGCAGATGGGTATTGATCTCCGCTCTTTGTCAAAAGGTGAATGTGGCGGTAACCTTGAGAAGGGGAGAAAAAGAAAAAGAAGCATTAATTTTTGTTTTCTTTGGCATATTTTACAAACTGGTAAACTAAGTATGGAAAGCTTGACCGTAAGGAAGGTGGGGCGCCAAAGAATGGAGGCCTTTGAACTATGGTGCTGGAGCAGACTCCTCCAAGTCCCTTGGACTGCAAGGCGATCCAACCGGTCAGTCCGAGAGGAGATCAGCCCTGACTGCTCTTTAGAAGGCCAGATCCTGAAACTCAAAGATTTTGACCACCTAATAAGAAGGAAGGACTCCCTGGAGAAGAGCCGAATGCTGGGAACAGTTGAGGGCAAAAGAAGAAGGGGACGGCGGAGAAGGAGGTGGCTGGATGGGGTCTCTGAAGCAGTAGATGTGAGCTTAAATGGACTCCAGAAGATGGTAGAGGACAGGAAGGCCTGGAGGAACATTGTCCATGGGGTCGCGATGGGTCGGACACGACTTCACGACTAACCTCAATAAACTAAGTATCAGCTCATTTTTTTCGACAGACCGCTAGGTATCAAGGCTGTCCAAACTGGGAAGATGCCATTATTGTTACATTCATCCCCACCATCGTTGTCATCATCATTTATTGGGCATCCAACTCAAATGGATTCTAGATGGCCTACAAAACTAGAACCCTCCCATTAAAAAAAAAAAAAGCTAAAAATCAGACACACAACTTAAAATATAACGATCTAATCAATTGCAACACCGGCAACGGATCCTGCAAGATTCCTGTGCTTGAAAATTACTTTGCAGAAAGGGCTGCTAGAAGGAGCAATTTAGAAGCGAAGGATGAAAAACAGGCTTGACTCCTTCCGTAGTAATAACCGTACACCTTTAATTCAGCAAGGCAGATCCGAAAACTACCTCTGAAATGACTATTTTGCTCCTCTTAATAGGCTTAGCAGGTTGTTTTTCAACTAGGGCATCCTTAAAATGATGTGTGAACATTAATTCTCAGAATTCTCCAGTCATTTTAAAGTGGCCAAGGTTTAGAAGCACTGAACTATATCCTCAGAGCGAACTCAGAATAAAGCAGAAGGATCCATGACAACAACAACAAAAATCTTTCCATAGCTGGGACTGTTCCTCGGAATCATGAGAAAGACTTTTTAACTTTTAAAAAGAAATTTAAATTAATTACAGGTAGCTTACATACCACAGGTACTTACAACCACAAATAGAAACAGAATTTCCATTGCTAAGGAAGGGAGTTATTAACTGTGGGGTTGCCGCGACAGTCATAAGTATGAGGACTTGGTTAAATCAATTTTTTAACGGTTGTTGCAATTCCTTTATTTGGACAGGAGAGGGCAACATTGCTCCAAAACAAGGATCAACACTTGGCTGGAACTCTTTTTCTACCTTAATAACCACTATATTCTCAAGTTACTTCATTACAATACTCATCATTCTCATCCAGCTTCACCTTACAAGATTTTACCCAGTGAGGTAAACTCTTCCTCAATGGGCAAAAAATGCTGGACAAACTTGGGAATTGGAAGAACCAGAAACCATAAATTGGGGAAGCGTCCATTAGAAAGTATTGAAAAGGCTAAAACCCTCACTTAATTTGCCATCTTTTTGGTTCCCTTGCCTCCAAATTCTTTTCCCACAGCTTCTGAGAGAACCTCCACGGTAGCATCCCTCAAGATTCCCAGTAAACTTTCAATTTAATGGACTGTACTAGTATATGCTATACTCCATTAAATCAATAGTCCTCCATTTACAGCAATTCGTTTAGTGACGTTGGAATGGCACTGAGAAAACTTTCCCCACACTTAATTTGGTCGCAGCCTCCCTAAGGTCGTGACATGATCAGAATCTGGGCACTTAGCAACCGGCATGTATTCACAATTTGGGAAGATCATGTATGACTTTCCCGATTTGTTTCCGAAAAAGTCAAAAGAGGAAGTTGGATTTACTAAGAACTGCTTGATTTATTTAAGAACAGTAATTATTTGTTTAATCATTAAAAAAAAGTCATAAAGTTGGGCATGGCTCTCTTAACAACTAGATGCCCTACAAGGTCCCTTCCAACTCTGTTAATCCTTAGCAATAAATTTCTGGTTCCAATTGTGGCTGTACGTTGAGGACTGCCTGTGGTTATAAGTTGAGGACTGCCTTGAAAGACAAAGGTGACTCTTAGAGATAAAAGTCCATTAAGTACAGGTAGTCCTTGACATACGACCACAATTGAGTCCAAATTTTTTGTTGCTAAGTGAGACAGTTGTTAAGTTTTGCCCCGCTTTACATCCTTTCTTGTCATCATTAGGTTAGTAAGACGGTTGTTAAGTGAATCTGGCTTCCCCGTTGACTCTGCTTGTCAAAAGATGACACAAGTAGATCACGTGACCCTGAGACGCTGCAGCTGTCATAAATACGAGTCAGTTGCCAAACATCTGATCACGTGACCATGGAGGATGCTGCAATGGTCACAAGTGTGAAAAACGGGCACAAGTCACTTTTTTCAGTGCTGTTATAACTTCAAACGTCACTAAATGAACTGTTGTAAGTTGAGGTAAATGGGCAGAGTGCACATTAAAATATATATAATGTACAAATTGTTTAGACTTGGTTGAATTTTGGTTATTACAATAAAAATATTGGTTTCGGCTTTACTTAGCATTTGATAGTGGTGTTGAACCTAGCTCACTAAAAAGAAACTCCTGTTAACCATGAATGAGAGTTTAATTAAGGTTTTTAAATCATTATTATACAACAGTTTTAGGTAATGATTGTTTTGCTGCATACGTTCATTTTTTGTAAGAAAGGCATATAAATTTGATTCATAAATAACATATGAATATTTTTAATAATTATTATATAATGGTTTTAGATAATAATTGCTTTGTATCATTTGTTTTATCAGGTTGCCATATGCCACCCGGAGTCATTTTCCGTGACATAGGATGCCCATATAAACTTGATTAAAAATGAAATGTTAATATTTTTGAAAAAGGTAAAAAGAAAAGAAAAAAAGACTCACCTCGCTTCAGACTTGTGAAGGGAGCTGTGAATTGCCCGATAAAATCATTTTTCGTTGAGGCATCAAAATCTTCTACCACAAAACGGACTAGGGCAAGTTGCGGTACGTCAATTTCAAACTCAAATGTTTCATTCCAGGTTGGATTAAAACCTGGGCAAAAGCGAAGTAAAAGCCAAGTATATATTTATTTTATCCCACTTTTATAATTTGTATTTATTATTTATATGTTTATGCATTTATTACATAGAATAACACTGACCCAAAGTCGCCCAGCTGGCTTTCCTGACTAAGGCGGGACTAGAACTCCCTGTCTCCTGGTGATGGGGCCACAAGGCTCCAGTTGACTTCCATGTCTTAAGGCAGGATGTGAATTCTAGCTTGGTTCTTTAACCACTAGAACAAACGAGCTCTCCCAAGCAATTCCGCAACCGATACTTTCTCCAGACATCCCCTGCTCTTACACCCAACTAGCACCCCATTCCAGTGGTGGGATTCATTTTTTTTTTACTACCAGTTCTGTGGCTTGGTGGGTGTGGCTTGGCTTGGTGGGCGTGGCAGGGAAAGTTACTGTAAAATCCCCATTCAATCCTCACTCCTGGGGGAAAGTTACTGCAAAATCCCCATTCCCTCCCCGCCTCACTAACCTGCATTCCAGCTCCGTTCTCCTGTGCAGGGCAACCAAAGAAGACCCAGCCAATCAGCTGGGACTCAATGGGAGGCAGAGAATAGATGGGGGCGGGGCCAGTCAGAAGTGGTATTGGCTGGTTCTCCAAACTACTCAAAATTTCCACTACCAATTCTCCAGAACTGGTCAGAACCGGCTGAATACCACCTTGGCCCCATTCCCATGACCCACTTAATAAGAAAGATAGCATGTTATGGGAATACTGGAGCACAAAGATAAACAGAAAGCTAGAATGCTGCGTTTGGCAATACATAAAACATGGAAATCAATTAATCCCCAGTTTTAACCTTAGACGCATTAATATAGGTAGGTCTCGACTTATGAGCAACCCCTTAGCAACCATCCAAAGTTACAACGGAGCCAGAAAATGGGACTTACAACCCAGTTTTTAATTTCTGAATGTCCACCCCACGATCATTTATGATCTTTTCCAGCATCTTGTGATCACAGGACCACGATTTACAACCCTATTTATGAGACACCGTATTTACTTCCAGTTTCTGATAAAATAACACCCATTTGCTCAATGACTGTGGCATTCATTTAATGACTGCCTCAAAAAACGTCATAAAATTGGGCCAGTTAAGTGATGGATCGCTTAATGACCGGCATGATTTCTGACAATAATTCTGGGCTTGGTTACAGTCATAAATCGAGGACTATCTGTACTCCCTAAGTTATGATTCCTTGCTTGGTCTCTCTCCTCTTACTGTTGTCCCAAAGGTGCTTTTCCAAAAGGCAACTGGACTTTCTTGTTTTTCCTTGAAGACGTTTCGCTTCTCATCCAAGAAGCTTCTTCAGCTCTGACTGAATGGTGGAGGATGGAAGGATTTATATTCCTTGCAGTCATCTGGTCATTAGTACTCTCTCTGAGAGTCGTTGAGGCCACTTTCGTCCTCCACCATTCAGTCAGAGCTGAAGAAGCTTCTTGGAGGAGAAGTGAAACATCTTCAAGGAAAAACAAAGAAAGTCCAGTTGCCTCTTTAAAAAAGCACGTTTGGTACAACCACGAGCTGGATAATTTGAGGATCTCCAGAGACATTCCTCTTACCATTGTTATCGATTACTTTGGTTTGGTTCTTCCTGTTGTCCCGCTGAACACCGTGGATCTCCACAATCACCCTCGGGTCCACAATGGAATTTTTGCTTTTGTTAACTTTTGGCAGTTGTTGGCCAGAGATAATCTGCAAGAAAAAGAAAGTCAAAAGAGAAAAGCAAGAGCTCAAATTCTATGCAGAGAGGCCCATTCTTTGCCCATCCTAACCTCCCAATACCCCATTCTATAAGTGCGTGCAGAACAAAATATCATCTTTCATTTCGACTTTGACATGGCTCATCTCAAGCGTGAAACAAGTTGCTTTGAAACTGGGAATGGTTTTAAATGTAAAGCGGTATGTTTTGCACTCAGAGCAGACTTTGAAAGTTGGGATCTTCCCAACGGAAGGATGTTGTTTTCAGTACTCAACTTACAACCGTTCATTTAAGTGAGCCATTTAACATTACGATGGCACTGATTAATAGATTAACAGAGTTGGAAGGGACCTTGTAGGTCATCTAATCTAGTGGCCCCAAACCTTTTTTGTGCCACGGCCCATAACCGGCATCACAAAATGATCCGTGGCCCGGTACCGGCATCAGCACACATGACAAGGCAAGGCGAGCCGAGCGACCGGCCAGCCAGCCATCCCCCGCTTCTCCCCGCCACCTTCAACTCCTCCTTTGTACCTTTGTCGATGGGCTTCGCTTCGGGACGGCTTCGGGACGGTCGCTCAGCTCGCCTTGCCTTGGGTGCTGAAAGAATCCTCGCGCCTTAGTTTCGTTCGAAGCCCCCCCCCCCTTCGATGAAACTAAGGCGCGAGGATTCCTTCAGGACCCAAACGCCGCTTTCCAACCGGAAAAGCTCACCCGGAAGCACTTTCTCGTCAAACAAGATGGCGGCGCCCAGCAAACCGGCGGCCTGGTAGGAAATGTTCCATGGACCGGTACCGGTCTGCGGCCCAGTGGTTGGGGACCCCTGATCTAATCCACCCCCCCTGCCCAAGCAGTCCCTACACTGAAAACAGTGGCTTATGACCATTTTTCACACTTACCACCATTGCATTATTCCGATGGTCACATGATCGAAATTTGGACGCCTGGCAACTGACTCATATTTATGACAGCTGCAATGTCCCAGGGTCAGGGGATTCCCTTTTACGACCTTCCGATCAAGTACAATCAATGGGGAAGCCAGATTCATTCAACCACTTTGGCAAGAAATGGGGCAAAACTCACTTAACAAGTGTCTCACTTAGCAACAAAGATTTTGGGCTCAACTGTAACCGTAAGTCGAGGACTACCTGCAGTTTTCATATTCTCAGTTAAAAGAAAGCTTTAATACAGATCTAGAGGTAGCTGGAATCGCCAAACAAAATTTGAAACGGAATTATGTACATATGACGAATATGTACAGATATTCCCTGACTTATGACCCTTCAAGGTTATGACTTGCCTGAAGAAGGAGATCTTACAACCTGGATCCGAAGTTCTGATGGCTATCCTCCCTGGTAGTCACATGATCACACTTTGGGCACTCAATATCATGTGATCCTGTTTTGCTGAAAAGTGACAATTTCTTCTCGTTTTCAGCCAAACGGTGTCATGGGTTCATTTAATAATGGCAGCAAGGCCTTAATACCCACATCAAAACGTCATAAAATTTGGGTTGGTCATGTGACCGGCCCTGTTTTAAAACCATTAGGATTTACGACTGTAGGGAGGAGGCTCCATTACGGTCATAACTCAAGGACTGAATTATTAACTGTAATAGCAAAACTGCATAATCTTCTATTACGATTTGAAACAGACAAACAAGAGAAGGTTACAGACTTGGGTACTTCCAAAAAAAAGTTCAAAAACATCCCCTTCCCCACTGATAAATGGCTTTTGCTTTGGCCAGAAGATGTTCCACATGCAAGACAGATCTTTGGATTATGAACAATTTTATGCACTCTTAAACATCTTTGCAAGCCTTTTGTAGATTAGACGCAAAAGTTGCCCTACCAGCAGGCAAATATGCTGAAGAACTGCGCTAGAACGTGAGGTTATGAAAACGGATTTTCTTTCTCCACTCTTACCTTAACCTGGAATTTTTTAGGGCTGTACCACGGCCCCTCCGTGATGGATCTGGGATTGAATTTGGACTGCTCGTTCCGAAGAAATTCTGGCTTTAGGATATAGCCACAGCCTCCGTTTTCTTGGAATTGGCCTTGGTGTATATCCATTTCTGAGCACCTGGACTGGAAATTTAAAGCAACTGGGAGAAAATGTAAGAGAAAGACAAGTCAGTGATTTTGGCTATTCACCCTCATCATTAAAATCATCCTCATCATCTCCTCTTCCTCCTCCTCCTCCTCCTCTCCAATCATATTTTATCTAGCTGATAGCTTCATTAGCAGCTATTGTCTATGGAGATGCTCAGTCCTCCAAGTCCTGGTTGTCCCAAAGGTGCTATTTTCAAAAGGCAACTGGACTTTCTTTGTTTTTCCTTGAAGTCACTTCGCTTTTCATCCAAGGAGCTTCTTCAGTTCTGAGTAGATTCACCCTTCAATCTGAACTGATGAACCTTCTTGGATGAGACGCAAAACGTCTTCAAGGAAAAAGCAAGAAAGTCCCGTTGCCTTTTGAAAAAGGCACTTTTGGGATCAGCAACTATTAAATCCTTAAAGGTAGCTTGTGAGAGAGATCACAAATAGAAGTAGTCCTCAACTTACAACCACAACTGAGACAGGATTTCCCTTCCCAAACAAGATGGTGGTTATATGAGTTGTGCCCAGTTTTGAACCTTTGTTGCCACCGTTACTAAGTAAATTACTGCAACTGTTTTTGTTAAGTGCTTGTTGTGCAAATCTTATTTTCCTCTGACTTTGCTTGTGGGACGGTGGAAGGAACTGAAAACGGTCATGACATTGCCCTTAGATGCTGCAACTGTCATGAGATGTTATGATGGGGCTGAAAAGAGTGACTTACAACTGGTCCTCACACTTATGACTGTCCCTGTCCCTGCCGTCACTTAATTACAATTTGGGCCCTGAATTATAAATCCCAGCCAGCTTCCAACATTGAAATTGAAGCTTGACTTGCTTAATGCTTGTGTGATTCACTTAACAACCATGGTAAAAAAAAAAGTCATAAAACTGGGTGAGTCTTACTTAATGACCACTATGCTTAGTGATGGAACTTCTGGTCCTAATTGTGGTCATAAGTTGAGGATTACCTGTGTACACTTAAGTATAAAAATGAAGCACCTTGCAAAGCAACTGTTGTCATTGTTTTGAACAATATATCAGCTGCCACTTATGCTGCTAACACCCTTCCTTATATCAGCCAGTTTGATTCCATGTTATTGACTTGATTAAAACAGACCCACCAAAAATTTAGGAGCATGTCTGCTTAAGTCCCACTGATTGCAATGGTACGGCTGCTTCTGGATCCAGCCCAATAATTTAACAACCCGAAAGGGCTTACACGTATCCTCAATATAGTTACCTATCTGGCAACCCAAGTTCCACATCTCGACCGGGTTGTAGTTGGACGAGTCAGTCCTCCAACCTGCTGGATAGATCCTGCTTAGGTGCTGGACATTATAATGCACTAGGTCAATAGCTGGATGAAAAATAAGAAATAAGACATAAATTATTAATTTTTTTTAATGTTCCTTCTCTCAGAATACCCCATATATAGCTGTTCAGTCTGGGTCAGAAAAGAGGGAGGAATTTGGACAAGCAACCCATAAGGTAAAGTTTTTTCCCCTGTCTGATCATGTTTGAATTTTGGGCACAGTGCTCCTCTCTGTGGCTTCACTAAGTGAGGCAGCCTTGTCCGAAGACATTTCCATGGTCATGTGGCCAGCATGGCTGTAAACCAAAGGCACACAGAACACTCTTATCTTCCCACCCAGGTAGTGCCTATTTATCTATTCGCATTTGCATGCTTTCAAACTGGAGAGGTGGGGAGGAACTGAGGCAAGTAATGGGAATTCATCCTGTCCTGCGGCGCTTGGGTCTCAAACCCAGCCTGTCAGCTATCCAGCTAAGAAACTCAGTGTCTTTAACTGCTGAGCCACTGTGCTCCTAAACAACCCATAATTTATGGAATTTTAAGACACCAGACGCAATAGCTACAAGGTGGCTTTTAACAGGTGCATACAAAATGCAGCTATCTGAGCTGTGACCACATCTGAAGCTATTTCCTGCCCAGGAGTGCTTATTTGTAGAGGATTACAAACCTCACTCAGGACTGCCAGAATTGTGGATCCCAGGAGATAGGGGACTATTTGGAGAGCGATCGGAAATTTTCTTCCTCAACCCTCAATGTTTTCTACAACCCTCCTATTTGATCAAATCAATGGATCAATAGCTATTAGTTCAGGAGGAAGGGGGGGAGAGGTGGGAGGGGGGAAGAGGAAGGGGAAGGGAGGGAAGGAAGGAAGGAAAGAGAAGGGAAGGGGAAGGAGAGGGCAGGAGAAAAGGAAAGGGAGAAGAGGAAGGGGAGAGGGAGGGGAAGGGGAGAGGGAGGGGAAGGGAAAGGGAGGGAGATGGGGAGGAGAGGATGGGGAAGGAAGGAAGGGAAGGAGGGAGGGAAATGGTGGCAATCGTAAAGCGAGCACTATACTTGTTAAGTGAACCCATTGGCCACAGTGGGTGTTTGTTGCCGGAAATCAAAACTAAACACCTGTTTCCAGGTATACAAAATATTGTAACACTTGGTCATGCCACAGCGGGAAGCTGCAAATTGCAATAAAGGTGGACTGGTTGCCAAGTACCCAAAATGCAGTGACATGACTGGGGACGGGGATACCATTGGAATTTCCAATTTGTGCCATAATTCTCTCTTTTTGGGGGGCGGGGGTGTCTGTCACAACTCCAAATAGTTACTAAACAACCAGTTGTAAGTTGAGGACTACCTGTACTAAGAATAATCCATTTAAAATGAATATTGGATCAGGAATGCTGCATATCTAGTTATATTCTAAAATCCTTGCCAAAAGCATTAAGAAGATGCTATGTACCTGATTCCTGAGCCACTTTAAGGATTTTGCCTTCGCTGAAAGAACACATCTCGTCAGGAGGCTGTGACTCAGCAAATCCTTGAAAATGGACACTTTTACAGTAGATGACAGTGTCTGACAGCTCCTTGGCAAGCTTTAGCTTGTCGCTCTAGCAGAGAATGAGAGAGAAATGGTCAACCAGCCACATCACAAGCCTGTCTAAAGATAAAACTGGTTTGCAAGGTGCAAAATGTCTCTTTAAAGCAGCCTGGTCAAAGACCAACTCATTAAAGCAGCCACACATGAATCAATAAATCAAAAGAGAGCTGGAAGAGATCTTGAAGGTCTTCTAGTCCAGCCTCTGTACAGTCTCAGACAAGGGACTGTCCAATATTTCTTAAAAATCTCCAGTGATGAAGCACCTACAACTTCTGAAGAGAAGATGTGCCACTGGTTAATTGTCCTCGCTGTTAGGAAGTTGCTCCTTAATTCCAGGTTGCTTCTCCCCTTGTTTCCATCCATTGTTTCTCATCTTGCCTTATCATGTCACCCACTACATCCTTCCTTTCTCTAAACTGACCATACCTAAATCCTGCAACTGTTCCTCATGTTTTTGTCTCCAGGCCTTTAATCATCTTAGTTGCTCTTCTCTCCCCTTTTTCCAAAGTCTTAACGTCTTTTTTGCCGTTGCGGTGACCAAAACTGGATGCCATATTCCAGGTTTGGCCCTACTAAGGTTTCACACTTCAAATGAAACTTGTTAAACCAGCTACCTCTCTCTTTTTTTCTGGTTTACAGGTAGTTCTCAATTTACAAACATAATTCAGCCCAGAATTATAGTAATAATTTGCGTTAGTCATTAAGAAGGTCCTCACAAGCCCACACTTAATTTTAGAATTTTTTGCAGCAGTCATTAAACAAAGACATTTATACCCAATGAGCAATTTTGTCGGAAAGCGAAAATCAATACTGATTTCTGGAATTTTTTTTCAGTGCTGTTGTAACTTCAGTCATTAAATGCAAGTCGAATGCTGTAAGTCGAGGACTACCTCTGTAGATCATGTACGCTTACCAATTTCTTCTTTTCTACCTCACTTTTCACAGTCTCGTCTTCCATTTCAGCGGCTTCATCTTCATCTGAAACCTCTTCTGTTTCTGGAGTTAACTTCTTCCCTTTCACAAGAATTTTCCCTTTTAATTGCTAGGAGATATAACAAAAATGCGAACGGATTATAAGTCGTTCCCTTGACTTACAACCACAATTGAGCTCAAAATTTCTGCGGCTAAGTGAGACAGTATTTACCTGTGTTGTGCCCCATGACCTTTTATGACCTTTCCTGCTGCAGTGGGTAAGTGAATCGCTGAAGTTGTTAAGTTAGTCATAGGGTTGTTAAGTGAATCTGGCTTCCCCACTGACTTTACTCATCAGAAGGTCACAAAAGGGAATCACGTGATCCCGGGAACACTGCAACCGTCATAAATATGAGTCAGTTGCCAAGCATCTGGATTTTGACAGTTTCCTAGTATGATTTGATTGCTTATTGTACCCTATGACTATCTGTATCTTTTCTGAGAGCATCTGCACCAAAGACAAATTCGTTGTGTGTCCAATCACACTTGGCCAATAAAGAATTCTATCTTTGATCATATAACTCTAGGATTGGTGCAGTGGTCAGAAGTGTGAAAAACTGTCCTCCAAGTTCACTTTTTTCAGTGTTGTTGTAACTTTAAATGGTCACTAAATGAACTGTTGTAAGTCGAGGACTACCTGTATAATGGAGTCAAGAAAATAAGGTGACCAATTCAGGGCAATCCTCTAACAGAACAATGGTTGACTTCACAGGTATTAACCAAATACTATAAACACAGCAGAAGAGAAATGGACTTTAGAAGACATATAGCACCAGCACTTAGCACTTAGACTTATATACCGCTTCATAGTGCTTTTACAGCCCTCTCAAAGCAGTTTACAGAGTCAGCCTCTTGCCCCCAACAGTCTGGGTCCTCAGTTTACTATACAAGTAAACAACAAGATTTTCTGATTCTATCTTCATTACAATGAATCACAAAAGACTGAGATCTTTTTGTGTTGCAATCATGGAAACAGCTCCGAGATCAACGCAACCTTCTTATTGTGAAGTTTCACAAGCAACTTAAAATACAGGTGGTCCTCACCTTATGACTGTCAGGGTTCCGACAAAGCCGCTCCCATTCAAATCATAAGTCTCTAGCTGCAACTCTCTTTATTAGGAGTGACCATGTCGGCGTTAGCTGGGTGCAGCCGACACTAAGGGGCATCATTCATTTCCCCCTTGACCCCACCCCCTGGATGTGTATTCTCCAATGGGACACATCCATAGCCAAGAGTCATCAATTGCGCTCTCCAGTAATAATCTTGCCTGCCGACAGCTTCAGCTGCCTAACAATTATCTGAAGCATTTGAGGAATGCACTGCTTTCCCCCCTCCCTTTCTGCTGGCAACTAAAAAGACCAAAGGAGTATTTTTTAGTTGACAATGACCAAAACTGAAACCAAAACTTCTGCTGCTAAGCAAGACAGTTGTTAAGTTTTGCCACATTTTATGACCTTTCTCGCCACAGTTGTTAAATGAATCACTACTGTTGATAAGTGAGTAACGTGGTTAAGTTGCCAACCTGAATCATGCGACTATGGTTCTAAGTGTGAATTAGCATCATAAATCTTTAGTTTTCATAGCCGTTGTTACTTTGAATGGTTATTAAATGAATGGTTGTAAGTCAAGAATCACTTATAACTTTTCTTTAAAAGAAATAATAATGTCAGACCTTTGAGGTAGACAGGAAATAATGCCAGATTATTAAGAAGTTTGATTAGGAAACCAAACTTATATAGATCAATACTAATTTTGTTCAGTCCTTGACTTATAACCATTCATTTAGTGATTGTTATAATGTTATAACATCACTTTAAAAGATGCTTAGTATGACAGGTCCTTGCACTTATGACAACTATAGAATCCCCATGATCATGTGATAAAAAAATTCATCGCTTGGCAATCCGCATGTATTTACCAGGGTTGAAGTGTGGGTTATATGATCACCGTTTGCAACCTTCCCAGTTGGCTTCTGACAATGGGGGAAATCTGGATTTACTTTTAACAACTGCATGATTCACTTAACCACTGCAATGATTTGCTTAACAACCATGACAGGAAAGGTTGTAAAATCAGATATGACTAATTTAACAACCCTCTTGCTTAGTAACAGAAATTCCGGTCCCAATTGGGATTTTAAATAGTGGACTACCTGTAATAAAGTTAGTGTAGACATCTGGCTGACTGTGCAATCAACCATAGTAATAGAAAAATACAGATTAACAGAGTTGGAAGGGACCTTGGAGATCTTCTAGTCCAACCCCTCTGCTCTGGTAGGAAATCCTATATACCATTTCAGACAAATGGTTGTCCAATCTCTTAAAAGCTTCCCGTGTTGGAGCACCCATAACTTCTGGAAGCAAGTTGTTCCACTGGTTAATTATTTCTCACTGTCAGGAAGTCTCTCCTTAGTTCTATGTTGCTTCTCTCCTTGTTAAGTTTCCACCCCATTGCTTCTTCTCCTGCCTTCAGGTGCTTTGGAGGATAGCTTGACTCCCTCTTCTTTGGGGCAGCCCCTGAGATACTGAATCACTGCTATTACGTCACCCCTAGTCCTTCTAATGAACTAGATATATCCAATTCCAACAATCATTTTGCACATGTTTTAGCCTCCGGTCCCCTTTTGGTCACCAGTGACTGGTTCTGTGGAGATTGGTTTTTCCAGAGGGAGTGTGGTCCTGCATGCTGCCTGCAACCCACAGATTCACTTGTTTGTGTGGTCCGGTTGCTGGCATGCCACAGACCTATGCCAGTCCATGGACTAAGGATTGGGGTGACACCTGCCCTAATCTTCTTGGTTGCTCCTCTCTGCACTCTTTCTAGAGTCTTGGCATCTTTTTTTTTACATCTTGACGACCAAAACCGGATGCGATATTCCAAGTGTGGCCTTACCAGGGCCTTATAATGTGGTATTAACACTTCACATGATCTTGATTCTATCCCTCTGTGAATACAAGCCCGCCAAAGTCATGCAAAGCTCACCTCTGGGGAAGGCAATTTGGTTCCTTTGGGATCAATTGGTGCCACCAGCAAGGTGTCCTTCAAAATGGAGTGGAGGTGGTGTGCCATCATTTTCTGCTGGTCAATGCTGCAGTGATTCTCCAGAGATATAATGACAGGATACGGAGAGATCTGCATGGGAAAGGAACAAGCATTGGTCAATTGCAAAAGGCAGCTTTACATGGGATAAAAGTCTGTAGAGATTCTCAATCTTCCAGGTCATGGTTGTCCCAAAGGTGCTTTTTTCAGGAGGCCACTGGACTTTCTTGTTATTTCTTTGAAGATGTTTCGCTTCTTCAGCTCTGACTGGATGGTGGGGAATGGAAAGATTTGAAGAGAAATATAAGTCCTTCCATTCCACATCATCCAGCCAAAGCTGAAGAAGCTTCTTGGAGGAGAAACGAAACGCCTTCAAAGAAAAAACAAGAAAGTCCAGTTGCCCTCCTGAAAAAAGCATCTTTGGGTTTACAATTGAACAGTTTACAACCATCAGGCGTTCACATCTGCCTAACCCAGGTTCTTGGGAAGCATTCGATAGGCTGGCAAAAATGCCAAATCCAGTCTGAACACCTGGCTGACTGTGCTGTGGACCATGATAATAATAATAATAATAAATGGGGTGGAATCTCATAGCAATAGCACTTAGCCTTATATACTGCTTCACAGTGTTTTCCAGTCGTCTCTAAGCGGTTTACAGAGTCAGCCTGTTGCCCCCAACAATCTGGGTCCTCATTTTACCCACCTCGGAAGGATGGAAAGCTGAGTCAACCTGGAGCCTGGTGGGATTTAAACTGCCAAATTGCAGTCAGGGGCAGGCAGCAGAAGCAGCCTGCAGTACTGCACTCTGACCACTGCGCTACCAAGTTTAGATAGCAATAGCAATAACGCTTAGACGTCTATACTTCTTCACAGTGCTTTTACAGGCCCTCTCTAAGCGGTTTACAGAGTCAGCCTCTTGCTCCAACAATCTGGGTCCTCATTTCACCCACCTCAGAAGGATGGAAGGCTGAGTCAACCTGGAGCCTGGTGGGATTTGAACTGACAAATTGTAAGTAGTTGGCTGCAGCAGAAGTAGCCTGCAGTGTTGCACTCTAAGCACTGCGCCACATGATATCTCTGAGAGTGAAATCCTTAAAACTTTTGAGTTAGACATTTGAAAAATATTTGACCCTTATAATGATTGCTGTGCTGAATATGCTGTGCCACCCTATAGCTTAAGAGCCTGCTTGGCCTAATGCTTAAGGCACAGGCAAGAAAGTGGGAGACTGTGAGTTCAAGTCCCAACTTAGACATGAATACTAAATGGGTGGCTTTGAGCCAATCACTAGGAGATGGTGAGTTCTAGCCCTTAGCTATAAAAGCCAACTGGGTGACTTGGGGCCCATCGTTCTCCGTTAGCTCAACTCACTTCACAAGATTGTTATTGTGAAGAAAATAGGAGGAGAAGGAATATGAGGTATATCAGCTATTTGTAAAAATAATAAAGGCGGGATATGAATAAATAAATAAATGAGTTGTTTCCATAGCTGGAAAAAAGGTGTGTTTTATGATGGTTTTGAGATGTGTTTTATGATGGTTTTGATGGTTTTTTTAAGATGGGTTTGTGTGTGTGGCATTTTTCTCTTATTCAACACCTTCCCATTGTGTCAAGAGAACAAGAATTGTCAGCAATTCCCTGAAGTGTTTTTTTTTTTTGTAAAGAAAGCCACACGCTTGATTTGAGCTGTACTGCAAACTTCAATTTAACTAATTATTAGCATATAGTAGCCACTAAATCCAAATGTTTGTTAAATCCAAATTGAGGTCATTTTTGCAAACTTATGTTGTTCTGTCCATTTAAGTTATATGCATCAATATGTGCCAATTTACATCATTTGTCTAATTATATCATTGGTGTAATTCAGCAGTCCCTAACCTTTGTGGCTTGGCTGACCGGCTTGGGGTGGGAAGGGAGAGGTGAGCTGGGCTATAACGAGTGTTGGGCTGGCATGCATGCAACTCGCGCTGTGCACACACCGACCAATCACTCGCTTGGCCCCAAGAGGTTGAGGATCCCTGGTGTAATTTACACCATTTATATAATTGGTTTGGATTTATAGAATTCGTACGAACGGTTTAGAAAGAACACCCTTTCTCAATTATTTGGGGTTTAGAACTAGTTCAGCCTAGTTAATTAAGATACTAGTTTAGAAACCAGGAGATGGTGAGTTCTAGTCCTGCCTTAGGCAAGAAAGCTGGCTGGGTGACTTTGGGCCAATCACAGGGAGACTCTGCATTCTAGTCCTGCCTTAATAGAATGGAATATGAAATATAGAATGTGGAATATGGAATGAAACAGAATGGAACAAAACTAAATAGAAAATAAGGAACGGAATGGAATATAGAATGGAATGAAATATAGAATAGAATGGAATGGATTGATGGCTTATAGGAATAGGAGGAGGAGGAGGAGGAGGAGGAGGAGGAGGAGGAGGAGGAGGAGGAGGAGGAGGAGGAGGAGGAGGAGGAGGAAAAGGATAGGGTTAGGGTGATTGGCCGCACAAGGAATTAAGTCTCTGGCACATGAGCTCACAGTGTACTTATAAACAGCAAAGTAAACTTAAAGAGCGGAACAAACTGTCTAACTTTCTCATATTTAATATTTAAATATTTAATCACTTTTTGCATTTAAATCTTTAGAAATCTGGCATCTCCTCGGGTTCAGAAGAGAGAAGCCATCTATCCTGACCTTGAAAGCATAATTCTTGATGGCTTTGATGGCATCCCTGAAGAGGATCTTGGACGTAAATGTGTAACCATGGTAGATGACTGGCTCAGAGTTCGGGCCATCCCAACAATCGAGTTCCACACATCGGCAACCTTTCATCAAAGCTCTGCGGAAGAGACAACATCACAACCATTTGGGGTGTGGGTTTTCAATTCTCCCCCTTCCCCCAAGAAGGTAATGTTAAGAAGGAGCACCAGCCAAAGACCTTGGAAAGTGTTGGCCATTTGGGAAAGACAGCTGTCAAGGGCTCCAACGTGCACCGCCATTCAAATCACAAGTCTCTAGCCGCATCTCTCAGAGTAAAAAGTATTGATTTATTAGGAGTTGACATGTCGGCGTTTCCTGGTTGAAGCTGACTCAGACACATGATTCATTTCACCCTTGACCCTGGTCTTCCCCCCACCCCCTGGATGTATATTCTCCAATAAGACATATCCATAGCCAAGAGTCATCAATCATGCTCTCCAGTAATTTTGCGGGCCAACAGGTTCAGTTGCCTAGGCGATTATCTGAGGCATTTAAGGAATGCACTGCTTTTCTCTAATCCTTTCCTGCTGGCAACTAAAAAGACTAAAGAAGTATTTTTTTAGGTGACACACTGCAGTTTTAACTTAGTAACATGGTTGTTAAGTGAATCTGGCTTCCCCATTGGCTTTGTTTGTCGGAAGATCATAAAAGCTGATTGTCAGGGCTCCGACAATCAACCCCCATTCAAATCATGAGTCTCTAGCCACATCTCTCAGAATTTTTTACAAAATAATTTATTAGGAGTGAACATGTTGGCATTGCTTGGGTGCAGCCGACTCTGAGACACAACATTCATTTCACCCTTGAGTCTGGTCTTCCCCCAACCCCCTGGATGTATATTCTCCAATGAGACACATCCATAGCCAAGAGTCATCAA
Organism: Pseudonaja textilis; assembly: GCF_049901715.1. Classification (NCBI taxonomy): domain Eukaryota; kingdom Metazoa; phylum Chordata; class Lepidosauria; order Squamata; family Elapidae; genus Pseudonaja; species Pseudonaja textilis. Next base: position 4,149,234 of record NC_142008.1, read on the forward strand.
TCATGCTCTCCAGTAATCTTGCGGGCCAACAGTTTTGGCTGCCAAGGCGATTATCTGAGGCATTTAAGGAATGCACTGCTTTCCCCCACTCCCTTTCTGCTGGCAACTAAAAAGACCAAAGGAGTATTTTTTTAGTTGACAACAGTCACGAAGTGACTTTTTGCAGTGCCATGATGGCTTCGAATGGTCACTAAATGAACTGTTGTAAGTCGGGGGACTATTTGTAATCAAGATGGCAATTAGGACTATGCCACTAGCTGATATCTTGATTCTTTTACCCAAATCACCCGGGGCCTTGACCGCTAAACCAATGGAAAACAGGGCCAAAATCTGGCAGGATTCCAACCTATTCTGCAATTTGGGCATTTCCAGCTACAATATTTGTAGATTCTTTTGAAGAATGATCTTGCCCTGAGACTGGATATGGGGAGGATCTGATAGATGGGCAATGGGCCTTGATCCTGCTGCCCTGTGCAGAATTTAATACACGTCACAGAAAGGATAGATAGGAGATGCTTTTAAAAGAAATAACACTTTTGGCTTTGTTGTTTCCAGAGTGCAGCCATATGCCGATCAGTGGGGTGTTAGCTGGTCTCTTACAACCCTACCACTGGTCACACATGTAGACAGTGATCAGTGTAAAGGTGTTGGATCTGGGCCTCCAGATACAAAGTTCATTGGTTAGATTTGCAGGGTATCTCTGGGGTTAGTTTTTTTGCAATATCCTGGAAACAGCATTAAAACCACAATGCCTTTTTTTGACTGTGCTCTATGAGGTTGTGTTTAGTCTAGTTTCTCTCTCTCTCTCTCTCTCTCCCTTTCTCCCTCCCTCTCTTTCTCTCCCTCCTTTTCTTTGATTCTCTCTCTCTCTCTATCTTTCTCTGTCCCTTTCTTCATTTCTCTCTTTCTCTCTCTCTCCCCCTCTCTGTAGATCTCGCTCTATCTGTTTCTCTCTTCCCACTGCCTCACTGTCTCTCTTCCCTCCTTCTTCTTTCTGTCTCTTTCTCTCTCTCTCTTCGTCTGTCTCTCTCTTTCCCCCTCCTCTCTGTTTCTCTTCCCTCCTTCTTCTTTCTGTCTGTCTCTTTTTCTCTCTCTCTTCGTCTGTCTCTCTCTTTCCCCCTTCTCTCTGTTTCTCTTCCCTCCTTCTTCTTTCTGTCTGTCTCTTTTTCTCTTTCTCTTCGTCTGTCTCTCTCCTTCCCCCTCCTCTCTGTTTCTCTTCCCTCCCTCTTCTTTCTGTCTCTGTCTCTCTCTCTCTCTCTGAGTTTGTCTCCCTCCCTCTCCCTCTATCTCTACCCAATCTTCCTCAAAGGGCTATTATTCTATGGATAATAGCAACAGCAGTGGCAATCAGACTTACATACCACTTCACAACGCTTTACAACCCTGTCTAAGTGGTTTACAGAGACAGCCTATTGCCCCAACAATATTTCCCCTCGTTTTATCAACCTCAGAAGGATGGAAGGCTGAGTCAACCCTGAGCTGACGAGACTCGGACTGCTGGCAGCCGGTAGTCAGCAAAAGTAGCCCGCCGTACTGCATTCTAACCACTGTGCCACTCCAGCTCAATAGCAAATTAATGTCTGATATCAGAAATATCAAACATTAGAGTCCTAAGTACAGTGTGTTAAGTTGATGGACGAAAGGCAGGCAAGAAATGCAAGGAATAAATCAATTAAATAGTGTTTGGTACCTGATGTAGGCTTCCGTACTGCTGGGTCCTCTTAGCTGATCTTCCATGAGGTAGGTATTATGCGAAGAAGATATATAATAATGGCTGAGGGGTTGGGTCATATCCTGATACACTTGGTTGTGAGCTTTATTGAAAACATTCCCATCCGCAGAAAGCAAATACATCTGGAAACCATCTTTGCTCATGGACTTCTGTATTTTAACTGCAAAAAGTTGGAATTAAAAAAAAAAGAAAATCATATTCTAGGACTATTGTTGTTTAACTTCCTTTTTTCCTTTTTTCCAATATAAGTCGTCTTCAACTGTTGCTTAGGGACCATTTTAAGTTACAATGACACTGAAAAAAGTGACAGGATAGTTTTTCACACTTACTTTAGCTTACTTTGTCATTGCACCTCGTACAATGAAATCAAACATCATCTTCAGGGCACATCATGACCATGAAAATAAAAACAAACGCACATCCTTCACCCTCCACACATTGAACCGAAAACCCCCGAAAACCCTCGACAACGTAATAAGCTCCTCAAATAAAATCAAAAGTTCTGTCTCAAATGAAGCCAAAAAAATCCCATTTTAACAAAAAGTCACAGCCCCAAGATTTTTCTGTAATTTAACACGTAGTTAATATTGTTGATCACCAAAAGCTAAGAAGAATCAGGCCTGATTTAGTATTTGGATGGGAAAAATCCCAAGGGTATGAACTACTAGACTGTAAGTCTATATTTTAGTTTAGTTTTCTTTATCGTCCTTGCACCTCGTACAACGAAATCAAACACCATCTTCAGTGTACATCATGACCACGACCATGAAAATAAACAGAAACACACATCCTTCACCCTCCACACACTGAACCGAAACCCCCTGACAACGCACCAACACTGCACTATACAGTAGAATCCAACAGAGCTACTGTCCTGGGATAGAAGCTGTTTTTCAGCCTATTTGTCCTTGTTTTTATTATTCTGTACCATATGTCAGATGATAATAGTTCAAAAAAAAAAGGAGGTCCCAGGATGAGATGGATCTTTGAGAATGTTTTGAACTTTCTTAAGACAGCGGGAGCTATAAAGCTCTTCCAAAGAGGGGAGAGGGCAACCCATGATCCTCTGAAGGGCAATGACATTAACCCTCTGTCCTATCTGCCACTGTGCAATTGGCAAACCATACAGAGGTGCAGTATATTAAAGTGCTCTCTATGGTGCAGCAATAGAAGGTCACCAGCAGTTTTTCATTCAACTGTTGTTTCCTGAGAAGTCTGAAGTAGTATAATCTCTGCTGGGCCCTTTTGACCAGGGCTGCAATGTGAGCACCCCAGGTCAGGTACTCTTTTATGGGAACACCCAGAAACTTAAAGCTGGCCATTGGATGTCTGATCTGTTCCTTCTACAGTCCACTATAAGCTAGCTAGCATTTTCTCTCTTTCTCTCTCTCTCTCTCTCTGTGTGTGTATGTGTGTGTGTATGTGTGTGTGTATGGATGGATGGATGGATGGATGGATGGTATTCAGCTTTGTTCGGGTATTTTCCCACGTCATTGTAGATGTGCTGTACAAACAATTGTAAAAGTCTGACTCACAGACGAACACAATACAGAAGCCTGATGATGGCAGATGAGATTCTGCCGAAACATTGCTACAACTTTAAAAGCACAATTACAATGACATTATGGCCATGTGATCAAAATCAGATGCTTGACAACTGACTCATATTTATGAAGGCGCAGTCTCCCAAGGTCATGTGATTATCTTTGGCGACCTTCCGACAACCAGAACCAATGGGGAAGCTAGATTTGTTTAACAACTATGGCAAGGAAGGTTGTAAAATAGGCAAAACTCCCTTAACAACAGTTGTACTGAACAACAGCTCCTGTGGTTGTAAGTCAAGGACTATCTATTCATACAAACAACTAAATAATGAAGAATTTAATATTAAGAAGCTTAAGACAGAAACTTCTGTTATATAACAAATAATTTAATACATTTTGCAGTTGTTAATGAACGTTGCACAGCTCTAAATGCAGAATTTAAACAACCTTATGCTTATCAACATTAACATCTTAGAAAAATAGTTAATATTGATGTATTTTTTAAAAAGATTTAAGTTATCTAAAACATCAGAGAGTCAATACATTTGAGGCAATACTGCATAAATATCCCTACACCCAAATAATATATTACCTGAGCTTTAAAATAATATAATAAAGTAATATAGAATAGAATAGAATTATTTATTAGCCAAGTGTGATTGGACACACAAGAAATTTGTCTTGGTGCATATGCTGTAAAAATATTTACAGACCCCTCACATCCTGGACACAAACTGTCTCAATTCCTACGCTCAAAATGACGCTATAGAGCACTGCACAACAGAACAACCAGGCACAAGGACAGGCCACTTCTGTTCCATTGGTTGATTGTTCTCACTGTTAGAAAATTTCTCCTTATTTTCAGATTGAATCTTTCCTTCTTCAGTTTCCTTGTCTGGCCTTAGGGTGCTTGGGAAAATAGGTTGACCACATTGTGGTTCATTGACAGCCGGTGCAGACGGCAGCGGAGTCGGACAGAGGGGAAGAAAGGGGACCAGTTAGGGAGTTTGGAAAGGACTTGGACGAGGGTCCTGCATATGATGCACAAGTGGGGCCAGGACCATCTGGGAGTGGGGTGCTGCCTCTGGAGTCTGGCAGCAGCGAGGTAGAGTTGGGGTGCCTGTTCCCAGTGCGTGTGAGCTGCTAGAAGGCAAGAGCAGCTGAGACAAAAGAGGCGACTTGGGAGTGAGGCTTGGAGGTGATTGCCCCTCCCATAAGATATAAAGAAAGTACAAAGGTAGATAAACCTTTGCAGGAAGCAAAGTCATTCGCTCTGTTCGGATTAAACCTTGAAGCTCTGTGTGGACTTTGTACTTTGGTTGTTTTTTTTTAATAATTCATTTAGCACTCTAGTTGTTGGCAGCAATTCAAAGGAAAGGAAGATGGGTGCTTATCTCGAAGGGACTGTTTGGGACTCATTACCGGCTGGGAATGAAAATAATTCCCAGCGTTGCAATAAAACAAGAGTTGTTTTAACTAAGACTGTGCTTAATTATGGTCTCAGGAAGCCTTGGTCAGAACACGTCCGTCCCCCCCCCCCCGAGGCAGCCCCTCAAATATTGGAAGACTGCTATCCTGTCTCCCCTGATCCTTCTCTTCACTAGACTAGCCAGGCCCAGTTCCTGTAACTGTTCTTCCTATGTTTTAGTCTCCAGTCCCTTCATCATCCTGGTTGCTCTTCTCTGCACTCTTTCCAGAGTCTCAACATCTATTTTTATAGTGTGGTGACCAAGACTGGATGCCCACCTGTAGGTATCCCCAATTTACCTGTTTCGTTGGGCTCATATTGCTCAATGAGAGAGAGGGCCAAATTAGGGCCATCCCCCTCCTCGTGCTGTTGCTGCTGGAGGAATCGAACCAGGTGCTCCAGGGACATGACCGACTTCTCCCCTGCATGATCCGAGAAGATTCCGTCAATCTCCTTGCGTTCCGTCAATATCTTGTAGAACACCTCTATCTCTTCATCTTCCAAGGTGTCGGTCTGGGATTTGTCACATTGCTGTGGATGTAGAGGGAAGAAATAAAAGAACTTCTTCTTTATACGACGCAACCTAAAACAGGGCTGGACAATGCAAAACAGGGCAATCAATGGAAAACTGTCAACTTTGCTGGCCTTCGAAGCATCGCTGACCACGGAGATAAGCTGGAATAAGAAATTCACACATTCGTCTGGCCGTATGGACTCTCCTTTTGTGGGGGAAAAAACCGGAGTCTTAAATTTAGAACTAGCAATTAAAATTCTCTTTCCCCCCTCTCTCCTTTCTCCGCACAAACCAAACCCAAGTCTATGGATATTCTCCATTATCCTGCTCACAGTTGTCCCAAGGATGATTTTTTTAACAAGTAACTTCCTTTGTTTTTCTTTGAAGACATTTCGCTTCTCATCCCAGAAGCTTCTTCAGTTCGGAAGAACTGAACTGAAGGTGAACCCAAGAAGCTTCTTGGTTTTTCTTCAAAGTCCAGTTGCCTTGCGAAAAAGCAACTTTGGGACAAAATCCAAGACACATTTTGCAATCATTGCAGCTGAGAGAATCTGACACATATACCCCTCATGCTTTGGGGGTGCTTGCAAAGCAGTTTAGGGCCCAGATTACAGTTCTATCCCATTCTTCCTGTCATTAAGTGAGGACTATCTATACAGAGGAATGATTGAGTCTGTCATCTGCACCTCTATAACTGTCTGGTTTAGTTCTGCAAGCCACAGGAGAGACACAGACTCCAGAGAGTAATTAGGACTGCAAAAAAGAACAATTACTACCAACCTGCCTTCAATCGAGGACCTGTATCCTGCACGAGTCCAAAAGATGGCTGTGAAAATATCTACAGACCCCTCACATCCCGGACATAAACTGTTTCAACTCCCACCCTCAAAACGATGCTACAGAGCACTGCATACCAGAACAACTAGACACAAGGAGAGTTTCTTCCTCCATACCATCACTCTGCTAAACAAAGAATTCCCTCAACACTGTCCAACTATTTACTAAGTCTGCACTACTATTAGTGTTAATCTTCTCATCACTCCTTATCACCCAGGCCCTCCCACTTGTGACTGTGTGACTGTAACTTTGTCGCTTGTATCCTTACGATTCATATTGACTGTTTCCTAGTATGATTTGATTGCTTATTGCGCTCTATGACTATCATTAAGTGTTGGACCTGATGATTCTTGATGAATGTCTCTTTTCTTTTATGCACACTGAGAGTATTTGCAACAAGACAAATTCCTTGTGTGTCCAATCACACTTGGCCAATAAAGAATTCTATCCTATCCTATCCTAATTCTTAATCTATTCTATTCTATCAAATATCAATGTGCAACATTGCACTGGGAGCTATTGATACAGGTTCTCCTTGACATACAACTGTTAGAAGTTACAACAGCGCTGAAAAAAATTCAGATGACAATTGTTCACACGTATGACCATTGCAGCCTCTCCATTGCAGCCACGTGTTCAATATTTAGATGCTTGGCAACTGATTCATACTTATGACCCCATTGCCATGTCCCAGGATCTTGTGATCTTCCTTTGTGACCTTCTCACCATCAGAAGTCAATGGGGAAGCCAGATTCACCTCAAAACTCTGTCACCCACTTAACAACTGGCCCACTTAACAACGGTGGCAAGAAAGGGCATAACACGAGGCAAAATTCACTTAACAACTTTTGGGCTCCATGGTAGTCGTAAGTTGAGGACTACCTGTATTTGGTAGTATAAGAAGTCACTTAATGACAGTCATCAGGACCAGCAATTCTGTCATTTAGTGACATGTTTGTGAAGCAAGATTATGTGATTGTAATCCCAGCACTTGGCAGCTGTTTTGCAATTAGGATGTCACCATGTCCCACAGTCACATGATCACACCTGTTACCTTCCCTGCTAGTTTCCTATTGTGGTTCGCCGGCAACCTGTGCAAACGGCAGTGGAATCAGACAGTGGGGAAGAACATGGATCAGTCCAGAAGTCTGGAGAGGTCCTGCATCCAATGCAGAGATGGGGCCAGGACCACCTGGGAGTGGGGTGCTGCTCCGGAGCTTCCAGAATCTGGCAGGAGCAAGGCAGAGGACCCAGGGGAGCCTGTTCCCAGTGCGCGTGTGTGCAGAGCTGCTAGAAGGCAAGAGCAGCTGAAACAAAAGGGGCGACTCGGGAGTAAGGCTTGGAGCAGACGTGGTATTCAGCAGGTTCTGACCAGTTCTGGAGAACCAATAGGGGAAATTTTGAGAACTGGTAAATACCACCTCTGACTAGATATTTTACAGTATCCTTCCCCTGCCGTGCCAACCAAGCCACGCCCACAGAACTGGTAGTAAATTTTTTTGAATCCCACCACTGGCTTGGAGGTGATTGCTCCTCCCATAAGGTATAAAGGACAGGCAAAGATGACAAAACCTTTGCAGGAAGCAAAGCCATTCGTTCAGTTCAGATTCATTCTTGAAGCTTTTTGTACTTTGGTTGGTTTTTTTTCTAGTTCATTTGCTACTCCTGTTATTGGCAGCATTTCACAGGAAAGCAAGGTGGGTGCTTATCTCGAGGGACTGTTTTAAGATTCATTACCGGCTGGGAATGAAAACAATTCCCAGAGTTGCAATAAAATAGGACTTGTTTTTAAAATAAGTGTGTGCATAATTACGGTCTAGGAGGCCTTGGTCAGAACACTTCCTAGCAAACCTTATTTTCCCGAAATTTAAAGTCAGAGGAGTCCTAAAATAAAGAAGAAACCAAAAAATAAATAAAACCCCTTTTTGTTACCTCAAAGATTTGCCTGGCATAGCTGTCATCCATCTGAATGTTGACTTCCTTCATGAAACTTTTGAGTTCCTTAAAGGTCATCTTGTTATCTTTGTTTTTATCTGCTTTCCGCAGGCAAGTATGGATCCAGCTGTTGAAATGATTATTAAGGAATCTACATGGGAAGGAGACGTTAAACCCAGTATTTAAAATTAAATATTTAGAAGCTAAGGTTCGTGATTCTTCAAACCTTTAAGATTCTTCAAACCTTTAGAATGAAACCTTTGATTCAGTGGTACACGACAAACTACTCCTAAAACTAAAATCTTATGGTATCTCTGGACACCTGCATAACTGGATAGAAGAATTCCTGTCAAACAGACAACAAATGGTCAAAATTGAGAGCGTCCTATCAAATTCTGTACCTGTCAACAGTGGTGTCCCCCAAGGCAGTGTTCTAGGACCAACTCTCTTCATACTCTACATAAATGACCTCTGTGATCATATCAAGAGCAACTGCGTTCTCTTCGCTGATGATGTAAAGCTATTCAACACCATAGACAATACTGCTACCCTTCAAAAAGACCTCGACTATGTATCAGAATGGTCAAACAAATGGCAACTTCAAATCTCAACAAATAAATGCTCTGTCTTACATATTGGCAAAAAAAATTATCAGAAAATAAAATACAGGCTGAATAGTCAAGACCTTGTTGATGATCCAAACTCTGTCAAGGACCTTGGAGTATTCATCTCAAATGATCGAAGTGCTAGAGCCCACTGTAACTACATAGCAAAAAAGGGGTTAAGAGTTGTTAACCTAATCCTACGTAGCTTTTTCTGTGGTAATATTACACTACTAACTAGAGCATACAAAACATTTGCTAGACCAATACTCGAATACAGCTCATCAGTCTGGAACCCACATTACATATCTGATATTAGCACAGTGGTGAAAGTCCAGAAATATTTCACAAGAAGAGTTCTCCACTCCTCTACTCGTTGCAGAATACCTTATGCCACCAGACTTGAAATTCTAGACCTAGAAAATCTAGACCTACGTATACTATATAAAATCATACATTGCAATGTCCTACCTGTCAATAAATACTTCAGCTTCAACCATAACAATACAAGAGCAAACAATAGATACAAACTCAAGGTTAATTGCACCAAACTTGATTGCAGGAAATACGACTTCAGCAACAGAGTGGTCAATGTCTAGAATACTCTATCTGACTCTATGGTTTCTTCCCCAAACCCCAAAAACTTTAACCTTAGACTGTCTACTATTGACCTCACCCCTTTCCTAAGAGGTCTGTACGGGGTGTGCATAAGTTCACCAATGTGCCTACTGTCCCTCTCATATTGTTTCTTTTTATTTTTCTTATACGTATCCATGTATTCATAACTATGTTTTTACTTATACCTAAGCAACTGACAAACCAAATAAAATAAATAAAATAAATTATGGAAAAAGGTTAGTCCTAGCAAAAACCAGACGTTACAAGAAGATATCAGATGGGGCAATGTTTGTGTACATTTAGGATGTTGCAGAAATAGGAAAGTGGGTGTATGTGTGTATGAAGTTCCAGTTTTAAAACAATTTTCTCACGAGACTTTATTTTACTTCAGCCTACTTCAGTCGCCCATCTGAAGCCACCTATGCTGGCTAGGGAATTCTGGGAGTTGAAGTCCACACCTTTCAAATTTGCTAAAATTGGGAAACTCTGACATTAGTAAAAACTAGAAGTGGGGCATTGATGTAACCACTTCTGGGCACCACATTGCATGTAACAGAAGCTGTTCTTGCTAAGCTTCACACAACCTGGGTATTATTGATATTATTGATTAACCAGGGTGTTGTTGATATTTTCTCCTTAGATATCTGATGATTTTTACAGCCCAAATATAAATCTCTGGAATGACATCACAGCATGTCTCTATTATGTATTTCAAATTTGGTCTACAGGTAGTCCTCAACTTACAACCGTTTGTTTAGTGACCATTTGAAGTTACAACGGCACTGAAAAAAAAGAAGACCGATGACCATTTGTCATATTTAATGATGGTTACAGCATCCCCATGGTCAGGTTATCAAAATTCAGACACTTGGCAACTGACTCATATTTATGATTCTTGCAATGTTCTTGTCATGCCCCTGTTGGAATCTGATTCCAAGGGGGAGGTTGAACAGCTGACAGGGAGTGGGAGTGTGGCTCCGGTGGCTGCGGAAGAAACTGGGCAAGGGCACAGTCCGGCTGGGCATTCAGAGGAAGACCCAGCCCCACCCCCTCTTCATCCTAGGTCACACAGGGAGTAATGGAGAAGGGAGCAATGTGGCTTACGGGAGAGAAAAAGGCCCTGATCCCTTTCATTGGTTGCAGTTAGGAGAACAGGATATAAGGGCGTTTGCACACAGCACCTAGATGGAAGCAAAGTGTGCACGTCTTATCTGGGTTCTGATGTCCTCCCACCTGTATATGTGTCATTATCTTTTGGAAGTCTGCAATTCCTTATCTTGCCCTGTCTTGTTAATTGCTGCAGCATGGTTTGTCTTCGTTTTTATTTATAATTTAGATGTACTTTGGGTTTGGACTGAATTTCTTCCCATTAAAAACTGTTCTTGGGAATCGTTTTGTTCTCCAGCCGATGATAACTGGACAGTTAGAGGAATGAAAGGGACTTTGCCTACTTTTGTGACTTTGTTGCTTTATTGCCATGCTCCGAGTCATCACAGTTCTGGAGCCATGTGGTCACTTTCTGGGAGATACATGTTGGGGAATCGCAGGTTTAATGTAAGCAAACAGAACTGGTGTGTAGACCATTTGTTCAGAATAGGAGGTTGGACTAGAAGACCTCCAAGATCCCCTCCAACTCTGTTAACAGGTGGTCCTCGACTTATGACCACATAGTCATGTGATCACCTTTTGCAACCTTCTGACAAATACAGGTAGTCCTCAATGAGCTTAAACAACTGCAGCCTTTCCCTTCAAAACTGGGCCAAGAAAGCTCATAAAATGCAGCAAAATTTACCTCACAAATGTCTCCCTTAGCAGCAAAAAAGTTGGCCTCAATTGTGGTCATAAGTCGAAGACTATCTGTACTGTGGATCGACTTTTCCCGACCTAGTGCAATCCAGATAATTTCAAATTCCACCATTTCATCAAAGTGCGTAGAACAAATTCTTGTGTTCCACTAACTCCTCCACTCTCCCCTAAACAAACACGCCAAGTTAAATATAATTCCGGTAATTATAACTTTAGAGCAAACTTTGGCCAAGAGATAAATATAGTCATAGTAACCTTAGTCAAGACTCAGTTCGGAAATTATGGGCTTTAACAGACCTGAATGAGGCAAAATGGCAAAATGACAAGCTTGGTCAAAGAGAAGGTAAATTTAGACAATCTTAACTGTAATTTGGCAAGTCTTGGGAAGGCATTACAGGGTATTTCCCCCCCCTCCCCTCAAAATGGGCTTAATTAGAAGCTAAGTTGCCAAATTACAGTTTGAGCAAGTGCCACTTGCTCAAAAACGATTTTGCCTACAGGTAGTCCTCGATTTATAATCGAGCCCTTTTCATTGCTAAGCAAGACAGCAAGTGAGTTTTTCAGCGAGCATTTTACAACCTTTCTTGCCACAAGTTAAGTCAAGGCTCCCCAAGCTTGGCAACTTTAAGACATGTGGACTTCAACTCCCAGAATTCTCTTGGCAATTGAAGACTTGAAGAATTGACACAGTGTTTACACCAAGACAAATTCCTTGTGTGTCCAATCACACTTGGCCAATAAAAAAGTATTCTATTGTTGACTTGTGGACTTCAACTCCCAGAAAGCTATGCTGGCTGGAGAATTCTGGGAATTGAAGTCCACAAGTCTTAAAGTTGCCAAGTTTGGAGACCTCTGAGTTAAGTGAATCACTGCAGTTGTTAAGTTAGCAACATGGTTAAGTGAATCAGGCTTCCCCACTGGCTTTGCTGGACAGAAGATCACGGGACTATCTGACTCTACACCTGTTCTGTTGGCTTGCATTAAACCTGGGATTTCCCAACTTCTACCCATGGAGAGTAAGAGCCAGAATCCTGCAGGCAGAATGGCCCTTGCTGAGAATTCTGGGAGTTGAAGTCCGTCCATCTAGTTGCCACTACAGAGAAAGGCAGTGTTTTTCAAACTGGCAACTTTATAAGGTGTGGACTTGAACTCCCAGAATTCTTTGCAAGGACCATTCAGCTAGGGGATTCTGGGAGTTGAAGTCCACACATCTTAAAGTTGCCAAGATTGAAAAATAGAGAATTTAGCTACAGAAAGAAGTCCCATATTATTTTGAGGAAAGTTAGCATAAAGTATAAAAGACAAGATAGCTCATGCCACACATTTGGAAATTCTTCTCAAATGTACAGACTTAAAAAAGAAAAGGATACTGTTGTAATTTCTGCCTTTGGCTCATTGAATTGCTTTTTGCAATGATTTTTCGCAGGCCAAACACCCAGTGATTTGCTTCCGTTTCAGAGCCAGCAATGAGGTCCAAGTTTTTCTTCTGATCTTTGAAGATGATAGAGAAGCAACGAACTTCAGGGACATCCTTAGCGTATTTTTCCATCCCTTCGGTCTTATGGCCTGGCCTGACATCCTGGATTTCTTCAATGGAGACTGTAGGAGCAAACCCAACATTTGTCATCAGAGGCAGGCAATAAAACTGGTTATTGTTAAATGGTTAGTTATCTGCAGCAACCACATAGCATCATAGGGTTGGAAGGAGCCTTTTTATCTATCTATCTATCTATCTATCTATCTATCTATCTATCTATCTATCTACCCATCCATCCATCCATCCATCCATCCATCATCTATTTGCAAGTAGTCCTCGACTTATAACAGTTCATTTAGTGACTATTCACTGAAAAAAGTGACTTACGACGGTTTTTCACAATTATCACCTCTGCAGCATCCCCATGGCCACGTGATCAAAATTCAGATGCTTGGCAAATGATTCATATTTATGACAGTTGCAATGTTCTGTGGACAGGTGATCCCCTTTTGCGACCTTCTGATAAGCAAAGTGAATGGGGAAGCCAAATTCATTTAACAACAGTGTTACTAACTTAACAACTGCAGTGATTCACTTAACAACGGTGGCACAAAAGATCGTAAAATGGGGCAAAACTCACTTTACTAATGTCTTGCTTAGCAACAGAAATTTGGGGATAAATTGTGGTCATAAGTCGAGGACTATCTGTATTTTTGTATTACAGTTGTATGCCACCCATCTCCTTTATGACTATGGGTAGCTTATAAGTTATAAACAGTAAAAATTAATTAATTAACACAGATTATAGCTTTATTTTTTTTAAAATGTAAGTCTTCTAGTCTTAAGCCCTATCCAAGTCAGGAATTTTCATATCATCTCAGATAAAGATTTGGATTTTTTCCCCAAGATCTGCATAAAAGACTTTTGTAAATCATAAATAAATATTTGCTTTGCCACAAAAGAAAGAAAAACATATTTTAGATAATAAGGAATATCTTTGTTTTTCCTTTTCCTTTTGCTATTTGACATCACATCTATAAAGTGTTTTTTAGGATAGATTTGGTATGATTATATGATTTGTTATAGAATAAATTACCTAAATTATAGTTATCTTATAAAGTATGAATGAATAATAGTCAAATGATTTTTTTAATAATGATATGAGGACGTATAAGTTTGGATTGATAATAAGAGTTATTATGTAACATAACCGTAATTGAGACTACGAAACGAATGCACAAAACTGATGAACCAACCGACACACTGTTTGTATATATGTATGGAAGAGAGCTGATGTTTTTATGTTTTGTTTGTTTTTAAAAAAACCAATAAAAATGTTTTCAAAAAAAAAAAATTGCTTTGCCACAAAAGAAAGAAAAACATATTTTAACTGCATCTAAAACCAACACCCAAAACTTTAATATCATTCCTAAGACTAAAGTATATCAGGGAATTGCACAGCAAATGTCCAAAGGAAGTCAGAGATGCTGACATGAACTTGTAATTTTATATAAATAAATACATATAACACCTATATTTATAGCAGACAAAACAATCAGAGGCACGCTAACATCATGAGGTAATAAACCATGGAGCATACAGAGCTGCACATAAAGAAGAAAAAGGCAGGGAGGAAAAAGGGAAACTCCCCTTTTATACCCATCAACCAATTATAATGCAGGAGCCCGCACTCTCCAACCAATCACCTACAACTGTGTGTACTGGCTCATTATACATTTCATTGTTCCGGCTGTTAAATTAAATATCTTAACAAGGCAAATTTCACGACTGATTTGTAAGCCTTGTATTCAAATTCTCTGGAATACATGCTTGGGTGAAGAAAAGGACATCTATGTCCAGGGGCAGGCAAAAAAGTCAAGACAGCGGCCTTAACTACATGACTGAAGCTTCACTCTTGTTGTGGCAAATATCAAAAAAGAGGCTTCAATCATTTTGTCACTACTGCAATTTTTACTTTCTTTAGTTCCCTGTGAAAACCCCTTGCTGAAGAAATACAAAATCTAAGGAATTTTTTTAATGCATGTTCTTGTTTAATGAACATTCTAGAAGTTTCTTTCCTCCCTATGTTGAATTTCTTTCTAGTCAGTCAATCAATCACTCTTACAGCAGGCAACTAAATGCTTATGAGATAATAACTTTATTAATTTGAATTTAATCCGCAACAATCTTGATTTCTTTTTTTAAAAAATATTCATTTTATCCTGTTTTTGTTATTTTATAAGTAATTCAAGGTGGCAAACATATCTAATACTCCATCCTCCTTCTACTTTCCTCATAACAAGAACTTTTTGAGGTGGTCTGGGCTGAGAAACAAGGACTGGCCCAAAGTCACCAAGCCAGCTTTCATTCCTAAAGCAGAACTAGAACTCACTACCTCCTGGTGATTGGCCAAAAGTCACCCAGGAGGCTTTCATGCCTAAGGCGGGACTAGAATTCATGGACTCCTGATGATTAGCCCAAAGTCACCCAGGAGGCTTTCATACCTAAGGCAATTCACAGGTTCTGGTTTAATAATTTCTGGTTTAATGGTTTCTAAGCCAGCAGCTACAATTCACAGCTCCCTGTTTAATAATTAATCAATAATAATAATAATCTTTATTGTCATTGTACATATAAATAACGAAATTGATTTTGCTCCTGCTGGTGCTATCCATAACAAAAGTACAATACAACATAAGTAATATAGAAAATGGTCCTTCTACAAGTAATTAGGGAGAAGCCAGCCATATGTTTCCATGTATGCATGGAGAGATTGTAGTTGTATTTCTAAGCCCGTACACCAAATTGGCTCTCAAATTATAGAAATAAACTTCAAAATACCCCATTTAAAATCCTTCAGTTTTAAAAACTGAATCTGAATTCTGAAAGCAACTTGTTTCAAATCAGTTTCTCATTATTGTTTTAAGTCTTGTTTAAACAGGTCACAGTGCTGGTTATTTAGATGGCTTTCTGAGTGTAATAGGTTGTAGTTCAAACTGTTTATATAAAAACTGGGCATCTTGGTTGATTATTTGCAAATAGTCCCCAACTCACCATGCAAACAAATAGAGGATCACGAACAGAAATGTTCCTTCTTAGAGTTCCAAATTAATGTATTTGTAACGAACATCCATTTTAAGGCTGGATTTAAAATGGATTTTCCCTTCCTGGCCTTCAATTACTTTATCCTTCCTGACTTTATCTAATCCAGCACCCCACCCTGTCTTAGCAAATTCCACCACTTAGCTTCTCCAGCCAGGCAGATAAGATGCCACCCATTATCTAAGTAAGCCAAAATCAAGGATAATTCTTAGAAAATGCCCAGCCAGATGATACATAGCTGTGCAGATTTGCTTCCCCATGCACAGCCACAAAGAACACTCAGGCTGTTCATCATGTTTTTCTTTTATGACATCTCCACTTTTCAGTTATCTGTAAGAAGAGCTGGTAAACTTTTAGACTTTCAATTTCTAGCTGCAATTAGTCCTTGACTTACGACTGTAAGATGGCCATTACAGATAGCCCTCGACTTACAACCATTTGTTTAGTGGCCGTTCAAAGTTACAATGGCACAGAAAAAGTGACTTAACTTACGACTCTTTTTCATACTTAACGGCTGTTGCAGCATCCCCAGGGTCACATGATCAAAATTCGGAGGCTGTGCAACTGACTCGTATTTATTAAGGTTGCCTTCATGTCATCCGCATTTTTGTGACCTTCTGACAAACAAAGTCGACGGGGAAGCCAGGTTGTCTTAACAATTGTGTTACGGACTTAACATCTTAAGTCTTGTTAAGTCACCTAAGGAAGCCAAAACAACGGTTGCAGGAACTGGGTATTTCTAGGCTAATGAAAAGAAGGACCAGGGGAGACATGATAGCAGTGCTCCAATATCTGAGGGGCTGCCCCAAAGAAGAGGGAGTCAAGCTGTTCTCCAAAGCACCTGAGGGCAGGACAAGATGCAATGGGTGGAAACTAAGCCAGGAGAGAAGCAACGTGGAACTAAGGGGAAATTTTCTGACAGTGAGGACAATTAATCAGTGGAACGGCTTGCCTCCAGAAATTGTAAATGCTCCAACACGAGGCGTTTTTAAAAAGAAGTCTGGAAATGGGCCTGTTTCCAGCTTCTGGAGGGCTTCCAGAGCCCGTGGGAGGATGTTTTCTCCCTCCCAGAGGCCCGGGGAAGGCCTCCGGACCCTTGGGAGAGCAAAAACAGCCTCTTTAGGGCTCTGGAGGCCCACCAGAAGCCGGGAACAGGAAGTTCCAGTAGGCCACCCCTGCCGAGGTGGTGTAAGGTTTCCTGCCTGGGCAGGGGGTTGGACTAGAAGACCTCCAAGGTCCCTTCCCACTCTGTTATCCTAATCTAAGTCAAGGACTACCTGAACAGTTGTAATAGTCATAATAAAGTCACCATATGACTAGACATGGTTTTACTACTAATTTTGCAACAGGTGTTAACATAGTGGTCACTAATCTGTCCATCCTGATGGTCCGGCAGGGGAGAAGGGACGGTTCTGGGTGAAAGGCAGGCACACACAAGTGTGTACAGCTTCATTTGCACAAGTGGTGGGCGCCTGCTTACACAAATGAAACTTCACCATCACGGCTCCTTTTACTACCATTCTTGCTACAGTTGTTATGTGAGTCATTGCACTTGTTAAGTTAGTAACAGGTTTGTTAAGTGAACCTGGCTTCCCCATTGACTGTGCTTGTCAAAAAAGCTCGCGAAGGCTCCTTGAGGCACTGCAACGGTCATAAATACGAATTGGTTGCCGAGCATCCAAATTTTGATCACATGACTGTGGGAATGTTATAAGGATCGTAAGTGTGAAAAACGGTCCTACATCACTTTTTTCAGCGCCATTGTAACTTTGAATGGTCACTAAAGAACTGTTGTAAGTCAAGGATTACCTGTACAAGCAAACAAATCCCATTGGGTTAAAAATTATTTATGCTTTCATGCATTTACTTTGAAAGCTAAGGCTTGTAATGTTTTCTCTGAGGAAAGATATTAAAATCTGATTCCAGCTTGCCACATATACTGTTCAGTGTATTGATAGGTTGCAAATGGAACTGGGTTCCATATTATCTGGAACAAAAGAGCAATGAGTTGTCTTCCTCAGGAGAGGAATAGAAATATTTAAGCAGACATGCCTGAATAGAAGAAGGAAACTTGCACTAAGCATAGATGAGAAATCTCACTATGGAAAAGATGAGATTACAATCAGCTTTGCTCTAGCTAGCGATCCAGCCACATTCTGCAACAAAAAAAAACAAAGCAAAAGACCCCAAACATGGAAAACCAATTAAGCAGCTTCACAGAACAAGAAGGTTCTAACAATAATTAGCTATTAGTCGTCGCAAGAAGATCGCCCAAACTGATTATGAATGGCATGATGAAACTAGCAACAAGTGGTACATCGGAAAATCTGCAAGAAATTTGCCTGCAGACAAGAACTGGTGGAACCATAAAATAGAGAAAGTCATAGAAAATGAAGAAGCTAAATTGCTCTGGGACTTTAGAATTCAAATAAATAAGCAATCCAGATTTCACAATGGTCAATAAGAAAAGAGAAACTCTGGATAGTGGATGTGGCAATATCTGGAGACAGCGAAACAGAAACGAACCAACTGGGGACAATCACAAAGTACATAACAAATAGAAGAAGTGCAGCTGTCACATAAAAAAAAACAAAGACAGTACCAATACAGGTAGTCCATGAAATCCCTTTAGTGACTGTTCAAAGTTACAATACCACTGCAAACGAGTGACTTATGACCATTTTTCAAACTTATGACCATTGCAACATCTCCATGGTCATGTGAGCCAAATTCTGGTTCTTGGCAAGTGACTCATATTTATGGATGCAGTGTCCTGGGATCGTGTGTGGTTCTCTTTTTCGACCTTCTGACAAACAAAGTTAATGGGGAAGCCAGATTCACTTAACAACCATGTTGCTAACTTAACCACTGCAGTGATTCACTTAACAACTGAGGGTTGTAAAGTGGAGTAAAATTCACTTAACAAATGTTTCATTTAGCAACAGAAATGTTGGGCTCAATTGTGGTCGTAAGTCAAGGACTATCTGTAGTAATGGGAGCCTTGGATGCAATCCCAAAACATCTGCAGCACCACGGGAACATTATTGACATTGACAAAATCAATACTAGTCAATTGCAAAAAGCAACTTTGCTTGCTACAGCTTACATCCTGCCACGATATCTATAACACCATCCAGCATCAACATGTGCTTATCCCAGGTCCTTCAGGAGGATTCAGTCGGGGGCTTGGAAGTCTAAATCCAGCCTAAACATCCAGTTGACTATGCAACAAACCTTAATAATAATTGTGTGACAATAGCTACAACAATGGCTATTGTTGACAGCGTCGTTATAACTGTAAAAGCCGAGGTCAGAACTTTGATCTAGCATTTGCTAAAAGGGTTTAATGAAACTCCTTTTACTTTATTGGATTTGTGAATGGAAGAAGAGCCGGGGATCCATTGAAGAAAGTCAAAAACCACCAGATGGTACGCGGGGCGTAAAGTTTGAAGCATGTACAATTCATTTGCA
Organism: Pseudonaja textilis; assembly: GCF_049901715.1. NCBI lineage: Eukaryota > Metazoa > Chordata > Lepidosauria > Squamata > Elapidae > Pseudonaja > Pseudonaja textilis. Next base: position 4,168,340 of record NC_142008.1, read on the forward strand.
TTTTGCACAGGAAAGGAAGGGGTCTTGCAAAACAGAACATGGTCAGGTTATTAGCAGCAATCATGTGATGATATCTTTGTGATATTTATCATCTTTCGGGGACCAGATCAATGGTGGGATTCAAATTTTTTTACTACCGGTTCTGTGGGCGTGGCTTGGTGGGCATAGCAGGGCAAGGATAATATAAAATCTCTATTCCCTCCCCACTCCAGGGGAATGTTATTGCAATATCCCATTCCCTCCCCACCCTACTAACCTGCTTTCCAGCTCCATTCTCCTGTGCAGGGCAACCAAAGAAGACCCAGCCGATCAGCTGGGAATCAATGGGAGGCAGAGAATAGATGGGGGCGGAGCCAGTCAGAGGCGGAATTTGCCGGTTCTCCAAACTACTCAAAATTTCCGCTATCGGTTCTCCAGAACTGGTCAAAACCTGCTTGAATACCACCTCTGGACCAGACCCTTTAGACCAAGGGTGTCAAACTGAAGGCCCTGGGGTGCTTATAACTGGACCATGGGGCCACCCTGTAAATAGTGAAGGACTGGCCCGTGGTACTTCTGCCAGTGAAAACGGAGCTTGCGTGGGCGACACGTGGTTCCCCTGAGCTCGATTTTCACTGGCAGAGGGTTTCAGGAGGCAAAAACAAAGCTTGGGAGCCAGTTTTTGTTGGCAAAGCGCTCAGGCTACCACAGGTACTCCCCAACACAAGTGACATCATGCTGGCCACGCCCACCCCTGGCCATGCCCCCCCCCCCGGTCAAACACAACCCTCATGCGGCCCTCAGTGAAACCAAGTTTGATACCCTGCTGTAGCCTTTTTCAAAATGGTTGCTTTGGGCATTTTTTTTTCACCGACCACATGAGGTGACCCTTCTGGATATTGTAGTCCAACAATGCTAGAGTTTACCAACCAAGGAAGGCTGTTCCAAAGACTCAGAGGCAAGAGATAAAAGAGGGGGAAAACCCCCATTCCAAATAGATGTTCACACAAATCCAATAATAATACCAAGAACTTCAAAAATGCAAAATCAAAAATTGTGAGACATTAAGAACAGGGACCAAGGAAGAAAGATTGGGTCCCATTAAAACAGGGAGCACTTTGCAAAGATTATACCTGACTAGAAGGCACTGAAGTTTTAAAGCATAAATAAACTGTACTAGGAAGACTTCACTACCTAGTGAGTGAAATCTCTTGATTTATATCCTGCTTTGTCTTTCCAAGAAACATAATATGGGTTGATGTGTGGATGATACTGAAAGCTAAGGTTATAAAAACCTTTATATACAGTACAATAGTCACCATCCCAATCTATTCTCTGAAAGAGTGTTTCTCAATATGAACCATTTGAAGATGGGTGTACTTCAATTTCCAGAATCCCCAAGTCAGAACACTGACTGGGGAATTCTGGGAGTTGAAGTCCACAAATCTTCAAGTGGCCCAGGCTGAGAAACACTGTTCTATAAGCATAGACTGTGGTAACATGGGCAGCCAATACATTTAATAAACAAACAAACTATAGAGAACTTGGAAAACAAAAGCTAACATACTCATGCCTTTGATCTATATTGCAAAACTTTCAGGAAAAAAAAGTGGTAGTAACAATACATCTAGTCCTTGGCTTATGACCACAATTCAGAGTAGAAATTCCACTGCTAAGTAAGGTAGTTGTTAAGTGATCATGCCTGATTTTATGAACTTTTTGGTTATTAGATGAATCATTAATTCATTCCTCAAAGTGAATTCCGCAGTTGTTAAGTGATCTAGGTTCCCATTTCCCAAACCAACTGGGAAGATCAGGATGCTGCAAACATCAAAAATACTTGCTGGTTGCCAAGTGCCTGAATTTTGACCATGTCACCATGAGAATACCGCATTGGTCATAAGTGCGAGGACTGATTGTAAGTCAAAATTCAATAAAAGAATAATTGTGAGGTCTGTGATATGAAAAAAAGGAGGGTTGCAAAATTGGTTTTGCAAAAGTCTAGACGACCAGCAGAGGACAGCAAAACTGTTAGATTTTTCTGGATTTCTTTCCTGCCCTCTGTCCATTGGAATTTAGAAGCCTAAACCAAACAGCCCTGAACATTATCTGGAATTATTTGTTTGCAAATCCCTTTATCTATGGCAGGTGCTTTGACCTAATACCAAACAGAAACAATTGTGCACATTAACAATTCTACTAAAATACTTGAAAAACTGGATCAGATTCAAGGGTGCCTTACATCTGATAGATTCAGGAAATGTGCTGCAAGATTTTTCTTGCTATTTCAAAGTTACACCCTTATTTGCTTTGTTCTTGGGTGCCTTTTGTATTTGTTTCCCTTGAAGGCTGATCACCAATAAATGAGGAAGTTAGGATTAACAGGGAAAGTCAAGTCAGATTTACGTGACTGGATTTAAAAAATGCAGAGAAAAACATGGAAAGGCTCTTTAAAAAAAAAATCAACATTTTCAAAGGCCATGGGATATACTTCCATGACTTTAAACATATTTTGAAATCTCTAACTGGACAATCCTGAGTTACAACTGCACTTAAAAGAAAATGAACTCTGAATAACAGAATGATAAGTTGGAAGGGACCTTGGAGCTCTTCCAGTCTAGCCCTCTGCCCAGTCAGAAACCCTATATAGACAAATAGTTGTTCAATCTCTGGTTGCGCAAACTCACGGTTGGAGAACCCACAACTTCTGAAAGCAAGCCGTTCCCCGGGATAATTGTTCTCACTGTTAAGAAGTATCTTCTAAGTTTTAAGTTGCTTCTCTCCTTGATTATTTTGAAAAGAAAAGGGACCGTGTTTTTGAGGTCCATAATATTCACATTTATGACAGGGAAGGTTTGAGAAAGGAGTGAAGGAATCCATTTATGCCAATGTGGAAAAACCCTTCCGTTAATAGACAACCTGTCTCCCAACGGTGAGATTCAAAAATTTGTACTACTGGTTCTCTGGGCATGGCTTGGTGGGCGCGATAAGGGAACAATACTGCAAAATCCCCATTCCATCCCCACCCCACTAACCTGCTTTCCAGCTCCGTTCTCCTGCGCAGGGCAACCAGAAGACCCAGCTAAACAGCTGGGACTCAATGAGAGGCAGAGAATAGATGGGGACAGGAGCCAATCAGAGGTGGTATTTGTTGGTTCTCCGAACTACTCAAAATTTCCGCTACTGGTTCTCCAGAACCGGTCAGAACCGGCTAAATACCACCTCTGCTGTGTCCCATTTCTTATGGTTTTCTTGCGCCAATGCTCAGGAAGATCAAACCAATGGTGGGCTGTGGCCGGTTCGGACCGGTTCTAGCAAACTGATAGTTCCAATGATCAGCTGGCCCCACCTCCCCGCTTGTCCTCCCCCTATCCTGTCCTATATTTTCATCTTTCTCAGCTCAGCTGATTCGTGTGGCACAGTGGATTTCTGTGCCTCAGCTGTTCTACTTACCAGGGCTGCCCTAGAAGGTAAGCTATTGAGGTTAAAATCGGTGTTTTTTCAGCACTGTGCACACAACATACTTGCTCACAGCACCGGTTGTTAAACTGGTTGCAGTCCACCCCTGGATCAAACCCATTTCACTAGTCCATCAGGGATTTCACTCTTAATGACCCACCTAAGAGGAGGATTTAGGACCAAGGACCACTTAATGATTCTCTGCCTACTTACCTAAGGAGCTTATTTAGACTACATAAGAAATGAAACCTCCCCAGGAAGAAAGATATGGTCTTCAGCTTGTTCAGAGTGAAGAAGCTACTTAGATAAGCAGAGAAATGTCTCAAGCCAAACACAAGAAAAGAAGACTAATTGCCTTGACCTAACTTCCAAACAACTCTACCTGGATGTCTGGGAATATTTGTTTTTTAAAAAACTCAGAGAATATTGTTTTTAAGTAACTCAAGCAGCATGCAAATTTTTGAGCGTCCCAGGATTCTTGAGATGGAAAACAAGCAAAGGTAAACAAAACTATATGTATGTATGTATGTATGTATGTATGTATGTATGGTATTCAGCTTTGTTTGGGTATTTTCCCATGTCATTCTAGTTGTGCTTTTAAAGTTGTAGCAACATTTCGGCAACTTTAAAAGCACAACTATAATGACGTGGGAAAATACCTGAACAAAGCTGAATACCATACATGTAAGTACCCGCGAATATATAAATAAATATATGAATTCTTTCAGGCACGAATTCTGCCATTGTAACCTTTTCTTCAGACAGAAGAGATTCACAGATACGACTGCCAATTTTTCAACAATTGGGACCAGAATTTCTGATTCTATGTATGATGTTTGTTAACTGAGTCACCGCCCAAATTTATTAAATGTTTGCCACAGTTGTTAAGCGAACTACTGCAGTTGTTAAGTGGAACATGCGGTTAGTAAGCGAATTTAGCTTCCCCCATTGACTTTGCTTTCGGAAGCCAGCTGGGAAGGTCAGAAATGGAGATCTTGTGACCTAGGAATAGAGCAACCACTGTAAATATGTGCCAATTGCCAAGTGTCTGAATTTTGATCACATAATCGGGGAGATGCAGTAATGGTTGTGTGAAGATTGGTGGCAAATCACTTTTGTCAGTGCCGCTGCCCCTTCTCATAGTCACTAAACAAAACACTGTCATTCGAGAGCTTCCTGTACTTTCTCATTTATCGAATTTATGGCATATATTTTCAGATAGGAGAACTACAGATGAAGGAAAGTCTTTGTCTGAGTATTTTTCTCAACTTAACTGGGTCTACAAATTGTATTTGACAGGGCAATCCATTTAAATCAAAGATTGCTCAACTACACACCACTCACCCAATGGCTGAATGCCGAAAATTAAATACTTTGTGCAAACTTAAATATTATTTTTACATCTATTCGAGGCTTATTTGGAACTATTGCATTACACTCTATTCACCCCGTTGCAAGGGCTGGCAGCCATTCAAACCGCAATACGGTTTGTTGCACGAACTATTTCAATATTTAAATAGATTTCTGGCACATTTCAGTGGGTGGCTGGGTTGAGCTGCCTATTCATTTTCATTCGTGCATCATTCCTAATAAAATAGGGGGACAAATAATATTATTTCCTTATTCTATGGAAGATTCTCAGTCATCCAGGTCATGGTTGGCCCAAAGGTGTTTTTTTCAAAAGGCAACAAGACTTTCTTTGGATTTTTTCTTGCAGACGTTTCGCTTCTCATCCAAGAAGCTTCTTCGGTTCTGACTGAATGGTGGATGATGGAAGGATTTATATTCCTTGCAGTCATCTGGTCATTAGTACTCTTTCTAAGAGTCATTGAGGCCATTTCAATCCTCCACCACTCAATCTGAACTGAAGAAGCTTCTTGGATGGTAAGTGAAATGTCTTCAAGGAAATCTAGTTGCCTTTTGAAAAAGCAGACTTTCCTCCTTATGACAAGATTCTGAAGCACGGGTTCAAGAGCAGGCAAGGGAAAGATACAAATAACAACAACAACAAAGTTTTCTGTGGTGTGAAAGGAATCAGTATATAGGAGTCAATATATAAAGGGCACTGTTTATGTTAAAAGGCACAAGAAGCAAAAAAAGATTGGAAATTTTTCACCCTTTCCTCTGATACTAAGAATCTTCTTAGAAGATCAGAATGTACAGGTAGTCCTCAAGTTACAACCATTTATTTAGTGACCGTTAAACTATAATAGAACTGAAAATAGTGACTTATAACCATTTTCACACTTATGACCATTCCAGCATCTCCATGATCACATAATCAAAATTCAGGCCGCTTAGCAACTGATTTTTATTTATGACAGTTGCAGTGTCCTGAGCTCATGTGATTCCCTTTTGCAATCTTCTCATAACAGTGGTGAGATTCAAAGATTTTTACTACCGGTTTTGTGGGTGTGGCTTGGTGGGCATGGCTTAGGTTGGTGGGCAGCGCTTGGTGGGCATGGCAGGGGAAGGATACTGCACAATTCCCCTTCCCTCCCCACCCTACTAACCTGCTTTCCAGCTCCATTCTCCTGTGCAGGGCAACAAAAGAAGACCCAGCCAATCAGCTGGGACTCAATGGGAGGCGGGGAATAGATGGGGGTGGAGCCAGTCAGAGGTGGTATTGGCTGGTTCTCCAAACTACTCAAAATTTCTGCTTCCGGTTCTCCAGAACTGGTCAGAACCTGCTGAATACTCACCTCTTTCTCACAAGCAAAGTCTATGGGGAAGCAAGATTCACTTAGCAACCATGTTACTAACTTAACAACTGCATGGATTCACTTAACAACTGTGGGCAAGAAAGGTCATAAAAAGGGCCAGAACTCAGTTTAACAACTATCTTGCTTAGCAATGGAAATTTTGATCTCCATTGTTCTCGTAATTCAAGGACTACCTGTACTAGATCAGCCCATGGTAAGGTTACCACAAGTAGTTGTTCAATCCTTACATTTTTATACTGAAGGTTTTCCTATAATCTATGCTTTTTCTTTTTTTGAAGCATTGTGCACAACTTTAGAGGGTGTATAACCTTTGACCTTACAGGCTTTGTGGCTCTTCTGAGTTCCTGTGATGAAGCCGTTGTGGCAGCATGTGGCAATTCAAGACACATTGCTTCATCTATCTCCACACACTTCCTTTCTTTACTTGTTTACCTAAGCAGTGCAAGTGATCCTTATTTAGTGACCATTTATTCAGGACAGTCCAAAATTATGATGGCGCCGAATAAGGAGGATTTGAATTGAGTTCTCACCCTTGAAACCACAGCAGCATCCCCACAGTCACACAATTCAGGGGCTCATCCACTGGCTCACAATGATGGCATTGTAGCATCCCACAAATTTTAACCTTCCCACTGCTTCCAACAAGCAACGTCAGTGGGGAAGCCAGCAGGAAGTCAGAGGTTGCAGTCACGTGAAGCTCTCCTTAAACAACGGTAGCTGGGACCGACGGGAATGGTATTGCACAACACTCTTCATGGCTTTGCCATTTAGCAATGATGTGTCTGGCTCCTATTGTGGTTGTTTAGTGACAATCACACGTATTGATTGTCACCGTTTTGAATTAGGTGGCCTCCAGATAAAGTCCCAAAGATCCTTTGATTGAATCAGAAAGTCTCACTTTAAGATAGCCCAAAAACTGGAACTTATTGTAAAGCTATATTCTTAATTACAATTTTTAGAGGTTTTGAACTATTTTTTGTTTTATATAGTTTTACTTGTTTCTATTTTATTGCTTATACTTTAGCACACTCTGTACTGTCTTCCCTCACAGAATTTCCATTTAAGTCTAATCATATTTTTTTTATGTGTACAGTGATACCTTGGTACTCATCGTTAATTGGTTCCGTCAGGCGCGATGACTATCAAAAGCAATGAATACCAAACAATTTTTTCCCCCACAAGGAATGATGTATTGAGTCACAAGGCAGCTTACGTTGACAAGCTCCAGCTTGTGTGTCGAGTACTAAACAAACGATGAGTAGCAGGACAAAATGTTTACATCCAACTGCATTGAGTACCAAATTTGATAGTTTCAAAGCAGTTGAGTAGCAAGATACCACTGTAATAGTCTTGGATCTTAACAATACAAAAATTAGAAATAATCAAGGGGTTACTAGTTCCTGTAGTTTGCACAAATCGTATAATATTATTCTGAAACTTGAAATAAGTTCTCACTTCAAACTATTGATCTGATTGATAGTTTGGATGTAAACAGTGGTTGGTGCAAATAAAAACGGAAGTAGAGTATAAACTTCACTATATGTCTATAGAGATTCTCAGTCATCCAGGTCATATTTATCTCGAAGGTGGTTTTTCAAAAGGCAGCTGGACTGTTCTTTTCTTCAAGAAGGAGGAAGAAGTTTCACTTCCCATCCAAGAAGATTCATCAGTTCTGACTGGAAGGTGGGGAATGGAAAGATAATTTCTGACAGAATGGAGGATGCAGATCAGTGGTGGGATTCAAAAAAATTTACTACTGGTTCTGTGGGCTTGGCTTGGTGGGTATGGCTTAGTGGGTGTGGCAGGGGAAGGAATACTGCAAAATCCCCATTCCCTCCCCACCCCGCTAACCTGCTTTCCAGCTCCATTCTCCTGTGCAGGGCAACAAATCATCCCATCCAACCAGCTGGGACTCAGGAAGCAGGGAAAAGATGGGGGTGGGGCCAGTCAGACGCGATATTTGCTGGTTCTCTGAACTGCTCAAAATTTCTGCTACCGGTTCTCCAAAACTGGTCAGAACCTGCTGAATACCCACCTCTGGTGCAGATAAACACCCAAGTGGCCTCAGTGGCTCTCAGAGAGCATGCTAATGACCGGATGACTGCAAAGAAATACAATCCTTGCATCCACACCCACCACCCAGCAGAACTGATGAAGCTTCTTTGATGAGAAGCAAAACCTCTTTTTCTTTCCTCAAGGAAAGGAAAGTCTGGCTAACTTTTTGAAAAAGCACCTTTGAGATAACTATGGGGTGGTTTGCTCAGACAGCGATAGCCAGATACTTACAAAGCTGCGACTCTGGGGATCGAAGCATCTTCTTGGATTCCTGCCATATGGTCTTACAGTCTTCCTGGAGCTTGTAGAATCTCTCTCTTCTCCAGGAAGTGGACTTGACTTTCAAAAGATGACTTCCCCGGAGCAGGAATTTGAGGTCATAGTCGTCTTGTAAACCTGAGGAGGAGCAACAACGTGACAATTAGCGCCCCAGTCTTGCTTTCCACATTCGAGGCATGCTAACTCCCGTACAGGTGGTCCTTGACTTACAATCATTTCTTTTAAAGACCATTCGAATTTGCAACGTCACTGTTAAAAAAAAGGTGACTTACAAACAGCACTCGCCCCTATGATCATTGTAGCATCCCCATGGCCTTGGGTTTGAAATTTAGGTGCTTGGCAACCAGCATGTATTAATATTGGTTGCAGTGATCTCGGGATTATATGATCTGTCATTTGAAATCTTCCAGCAAAATATCAATGCGGGAAACCTATTTTGCTTAACGAGCATTTGACAAATGCAGAAATTTGCTTAACACCCGTGGTAAAAAGAACATAAAATTAGGTAAGGCTCACTTAACAACCGCCTTGCTTAGCAATGGAAAACTTTTTAAAAAAATCTTTTTCTTCTTTTTTAATATTTCTTAAAATATGCCAGGTTACAATCATTTTAAATATTTCTGAAGTTTAAATCCAATCTGTAATAATGCTATAAAATGTAAACTTTTTCAGTGTTTTTATTAATGTTTTGCGAAAAAAAAGTAATTTAAAAAAACAAACAAAAACAAAATACAGAGGCCAGGAGGCAAAAGGCAGTCAGTCCCAGGCCTTTTGTTTTCAGAGGTAGAATATGTGGTTTCTTTTATGATTTTTAATTATTACCCAAGTCAAAAAAACTATATACGCTATTCAGATTGCATGTCCTTGCTGTATCTGACTTTTTTTTCCCCTTCAAAATCCCTCGAGAAAAACTGAAACTACATCTTATTTTTAAGCTGGTATGCAAAGGAGAATGGAAATTTTTATCCCAATTGGGATCCTAAATCAAGGACTACCGGTATCAGGTGCACAAAATTTCCATTTCTAAAGTAAGATAGTTGCTAAGTGGGTTTTGCTTCATTTTGCAACCTTTCTTGCCACCGTTGTTAAGGGAATCACTGCAGCTAGTAATACGGTTGTTAACTAAGTCGGACTTGCCTACTGACTTTACTTGTGAGAAGGTTGTAAAATGGAATCGCGTGTCCCCGAGAACACTGCAATCGTCATAAATATGAGTCAGTTGCCAAGCGTCTGAATTTTGATCACGTGACCATGGAATGCAGCAACAATTATAAGTGTGAGAAATAGTCATAGGTCATTTTTTTCAGTGCTGTTGTAACTTCGGATGGGCACTTATACGAGTGGTAGTAAAATTAAGGATTAGCTGTATATGTTCTTTTACCTGGTCAAAAATAAAACCATGCACTTTTTAAAAATAATTGTTCCTAAATACTTAAGGCAGCAGCAGCTTAATGTCAAAAATTGGTTAAGGGTAGAAGGTGGAATTTTAGGATTAGGTAATCTAATTTTATTATTAATATTAACAGTGTGTTAAAATATATTGTGGACTTATAACATTTAAGGATTAGAAATTGTGAGGACTTTGAGATATAATCCCGAGATTGATTAAATTTTGTTAGAATTTGGCCTTATTAGTAGGTCTAGAGACATTTGGGATATTGAAATTACAGTAGAATAATGAGTAATTTTTAAAATATTAAATATTAGTGACTTAATAGGGGATAACAAATGCATGGTGCAAAGAAATGTTATTTATGCTTAAATGAATTAATGGAAAAATGATAAAAGAATTATAAAGAGAGAATGGTATTGTTGAAGTTGGAAGGTTAGGATTACGTATACTTATTTGTATTATTATTGTTAGCATTGTTTAAAAAGGACATTGATTCAGTCAATGAATACGCTGTCCACAAAGTACGTATGGTAAGAAAGGAAAATCGCAAATAAAACATGAGTTTTGTTTTGTTTTTAATTCTTTCAGCTTTCCATCAGCCCCATTTACATGGGGACATTCCTACCCAGATAGTTTACAGAGAAAACATCCTATGTGCTTATATGAGGCATTTCCAAGCTGGGGTAGATATGTGGAAAAGGATCAGACTTGATTAGTACTTGATCCTCCAGGAAATCCCACATCAGCAAGGTGAAAAACAGGAGAAAATTAGAGCCAACTGCTTTAGGAAGGTATTTGGACCCACTTTTACTTGATACCTTTTTAATTCTTTCCCTGGCAGGAGTTACTGAGCTGATAGGGGAAAAAGGAGTGGAACTTATTAGCATTTGAAAGGAGACCACAAGGTAATCCCAAGGCTGTGGGGGGTGATGCAATATTCCAGGGGAAGGCCATATTGGCAGTCCTTCACTTACGACCATAATTGATTCTAACATTTTTGTTGCCAAATGACACAGTTAAGTGAATTTTTCCCCATCGTGCAACCTTTCTTTCCATAGGTATTAAGTGAATCACTGCAGTTCTTAAATTAGTGACAAAGTTGTTAAGTGAATCTGGCTTCCCCATTGACTTTGCTTGCCAGATGGTCACAAAAGGTGTTCGTTCACATGACCCCAGGGAACTGCAACAGTCAAAAATACGAGTCAGTTGCCAAGCGCCTGAATTTTGATCATATGACCATGGGGTTGCTGCAAAGGACCACCTGGAGTGAACAACTTTTGTGTTCTTCCCAAGAAAAATAACATCATGTGCATGTCCATCCATAAGATGCCAAGCTCAACTGAAAATAATAATAATAATAATTACTTTGACTAAATGAATGACAGAGTCAGAACAACGCAAGGTATGATTCACCTAATTTTACCGTAGAACTAATTGAATGCAGCTGACATTACTGTACTGCTACTGTTATATGTATATGATTATTTTCCTCATTGCTGACATTAAAAGTGTCATTTGGTGGCAGCTCTCTTAGCTATGACTTGCATTTAAAGCTTTTCAGGACTGCATGCTTACTTTAACACACACACACTGATCTTGGACTGCAATACTGCCATTCCTGGTGATTTACCAGAATAATAGAGTTGTGTGGAAAAAAATGATCATAAGGCACTTTTTCCATGCTGTTGTAACTTCAGACGGTCATTAAGCAAATGGTTATAAGTTGAGGACCTCCTGTAAAGGTGAAGGAGGAGAGATGCATTTTCAAGACTTGCCATGTTCTGCTGGTGTAACCTTATGTCGGCTCGCTATGCAAACTCCACTCACAACCAGATAGCAGCAATGGGAAGTGGGAAGGGAGGCACTGGAATGGAAGGGGGGCATTGGTAAAGGTAAAGGAATGGAAGTGTGCCAACCTGAAGCCTGAGAGAGATCCAGCACCCCAAGATCATCAGCTGGAAAAGTCTGAGAGAGGGAAAGGGACCTCGGAGGTCTTCTAGTCCAACCCTCTGCTCAAGGGGAGACCCTATAATACCTCCATGTCCAATCTCTTCTTGAAAACCTCCAGTGTTGGAGCCCCCACAATCAGTTGTTCCACTGATGGTCAGGAAACGTCTCCTTAGTTAGTTTCCAATCATTGTTTCTTATCTTGCCTATTGGTGCTTTGGAAAACAGTTTGACCCCCTTATCTTTGTAGGAGCCCCTCAAATATTGGAACCCTGCTCTCATATTGCCCCTAGTCCTTCTTTTCCTTAGACTGGACATTCCCAGTTCCTGTAATGGTTCTTCATACATTTTAGCCTCGAGTGTGGCCAAACCAGAGCTGTATTTTCACCAGGCGATCTTTGCCATAGGGCAGCCCTAGTGATAATCTAGCCTGGAGGCCTTTGAAATACTCAACAATTGCTAGATTTTAAAAAAAAATTCTTTTTTTTTCTGTGTGTTGTGTATGTTTGTTTGATATTTTAGTTGTATAATCAATAAAGTTTGGTGTTTTTTTTTAAAAAAAGAAATACTCAACAAGTTGACTTCCAGTGGCGCTTCCATCGACGACAGATCAAAGACCACGATCATGCATGGCTTTGATCCGTGTTTACCTTGTTGGAAGGGTCCCTACGGGACCAGAGTCATCTGACCTACCTTAGAGGGGTAGGGGAAGAGGGGGAGACCACCAGCTGGGTCGAGGAGAGCCGCATCTCCCCTCCCTAGCTAGGTATTACTCCCTGGAAGACAGGGAGAAACGGCAGTCTAAAATGGCTGCCCTGAATATGGAAAGCTGCCGGGACCTAAATATGTGCTAGAGTGGTGAAGTGGTGAGCGACATGTAACCAGATAAAAGAATTTGATTTTTTCTTAACAACCCCGAGAAGGAGAAAGAAAGAGCCCTCGCGTAAGAGTATCACAGCGGCGAACAGAAAATAAGAGGAAAATACAAGGTAAACAAAATTGTAGTATAAAAAGCTACAATGAAATTGAAGACTAAATTTTGAATAATATAAATTGGCATTAATTAGGCATTGGATAAAATGCTGGACTTGCCTGGAATTGGTTATTATTAAAGAACTAATTGTGGAAATAGTTGGAAATTAAAGTTTAATATAATTAAAAAAGAAAAAAAAGAACTTTGAAAAGTGGAAAGTGATACAGAGTCAAAGAATTTTTCCCTACAAAATCTTATGGAAATTTACTGGACTTATAACTGTTATGAAATAAAAGACAAATAAAATAATAAGAACCCCAGAAATTTAAAAAAAAGGGGGGGGGAGAAATTCTACTGAGAGGACATACAAAGGCAATTCCCTGGGACTGTTGGGTGTTGATTGTGACAAAGACACAGAAGGATTAACAAGAGAAACAAAGATAAAAGGAGACTTTTGGCAAGGATTGCAATAAAAGACTTTGAATATCAATAACTTAACTGATTATAAAAAATGGAAGAAATAAGCGAAGACTTTAAGTTGGAATTGCAAATTGTAAGAGGAATGCTGAAAGAAAGAAGGGTATTATTGGAAACATTGGGAAAGAAAATAATGGCGATGGCAGAAGAACAAAGAAATTCCAGTGAGGCGGAGTTAAAGGAAGAAGAAAGAGGCTCAGATAGACATGGAAAACAAGAGATACTGCCAAAGGACACTAAAGGAATTAAAACTATGACATTGATGACAGAGTCAATAAATAAAAGAGAAAATGCTCCCAGGATTAAACGAAAGAAGAAATTATACAAGAAGAAATTTCAAAAAAAGAGAACAGGAAACGGAGGGAGAAGATGAGCGAAATACTAGAAGGAAAGAAGGAAGACTAGGGAAATTTAGAAAAGGGAAAGTTGCCTAAAATTAAAAGAAACAAAGCCGAAAAATTCAGAGATAAGGGTTAGGGATTCTATAAGAACGGGAGGGGGGTGTTAATCCAGAAATCACTCAGTTTTGCATTTCTGTTTTAGCAAAAACTTGACCCATTGGAAACTACTAGCTGTCCATGGAGCAATATGCTGTGCATCAGTGGTGGGTTTTAAATTTTTTTACCACCGGTTCTGGGGGCGTGGCTTTGTGGTTGCACTTTGTGCACACACAGAGGGTTTGCTACTAACCTTCTCCTGCAATCCTGCACTCTTTAACCACTGATGCACAGCAAACTTCTGTGCTGCGTGAAGCAGCTGACGTTGAAAAACAGAAAATAATGGTCAATATAGAGCGGTGGTGGGTGGGAGGGCCCAGCAGTTGATAGTTGGAGCAAACTGGTTTGCTCACAGATGATTGTCAGAGCTACCAGTTCAGCTGAACCAGTCCAAACCGGTAGAATACCACCACTGGTTTTGCGTAATAGCTAGATTTCAGGTGGCTGTTAAAGGCTCAGTTACCAAGATTAGCCAAAAAAGCCAATGCAATCCAAGCTGCATTAATAGATAGTATCAAGTTCACAGGAAGTTTTAGTACCACTTTACAAAGTCTTAGTAAAGCCATAATTGGAATTCTGCATCCAGTTCTGGTTACCGCAATATAAAAAAAATGTCGAGACTCAAGAAAGACTGCAGAGAAGAGCAACAAGAATGATTAGGAAACTGGAGGATAAAGCATATGAAGAACAGTTGCAGGAATTGTGTATGTCTAATTTAGTGGGAGGGGAAAGGATTATGACATGATAAGAGTGTTCCAATATTTGAGGGGCTGGCACAAAGATGAAGGGATCGAACTATTTTCCAAAGCACCAAAAGGAAAGATAAGAAGCAATGGCTGGAAACTAATAAATTGTTCCTCACTGAACAACTAATCAATGGAACATCTTATCTCAAGAAGTTGTGGATGCTCCATTATTGGAGATTTCCAAGAAGAGATTGGACAACGATTTGTCTGAAATGGTATAGGATCTCCTGCCTGAGCATGGGTTTGGACTAGAAGGTCCCTTCCAACTCTGTTATTCTGTTATCTCAAAGACCAAATTGGGGTCAGATTATCCTGGAAAAGGACCATCTATGTGGTCATTAAGAGTTGAAACTGAATTGATGGAACATAAATGAACCAGTGTATCAATGAAAAACCCAGGTTCCTTGAAAAATTCCATAAAACTGGGGGGAAATCCATAAAACAGGGGAAAAAATCCATAAAACTGGGGCGGGGTGGGGATCCATAAAACTGAGAGTAGGAAACAGCAGAGGACAATCTACAGAAAGGTGGATGTACTCAGTTAGATTGGCTGTGAGTGTCTATTGGAAGACCATGTTGGGGACAGATCAGCTTGGAGAAGGTCTAGGTGGTTATTTAATAGAACATAAATAATCGATTAACAAAAATCCAGGTCCCTTAATATTAAGATATTTAATTTAATTGTTAAATTAAATATTTAATTTAAGAGCTGGAACAAGTAGCGTGTATAATGGGTCAAAACACACAGCTGTAGTTGATTGGCTGGAGAGTGAGGGTTCCTGTGTGAGGCAATCTATGTTACGATTGGTTGCCGGGTGTAAAGGAGGAGTTTTACTTTTTCCCGCCTTTTTCTTCTGTGTGCTATGTATGCTGTTCTGTGATTTACCTCTTGATTTACCTCAAAGTGTGATGTGCCAATTGTCTTATTTGCTGTAAATATAAATGTAAAATATATTTATTTAGATAAAACTACAAGTTCCTGTCAGGGTTTCTGACTCCATTAGGACACCTGCTGCGCAATTCCCTGACATTTAAGTAGCCTGCAATACTGAGAAAGGTGGAAGGAAAGAGAAGACAACCAGCACCAGAGTAGATGGTCTCAATTAGAGCATTAATGGTTGTAAGGCTTGAGAAGACAGGTCAGGGACAGGTTATGCTGGATAATATTTCTCAAGGGAGGTATAGATGTTGAATAATTCAGCCACAACACCTCTTCAAAACATTCCACTGTGTCACCTAACAGGACAGGAAAATGTCTCATGATGACAGACAGACATGGGCATCATCACCCCAGATGTTCAAGTTTACAGATGCAATTGGGAGGAAAGTTCGACAAGATCTTTGTAGAACCCAAGTAGACCATTCCCATGATATTGAACACTCTGGGAAACAAGAGGAAGAAGTGACTTCATGCATGTCCTGACATGATGTCAAATATACACTTTTGTTGAGAGCCATAGAGGTGACCTCAGAGAAACTACTGAGAAGGTTGTCAGGATTCTGGCAGTTACCCCCATTTAAATCATGAGTCTCGAGCCAAACTTCCAAAACTTAAAAAGGATTTATTGGGAGTTAACATGCCAGCACTGCCTGGGTGTAGCCGACTCCACAACATTCATTGTCACCCTTAACCCTGGTTTCCCCCACACCCCTCTCTAATGGGACACATCCATAGCCAAGAGTAATCAATCATGCTCTCCAGTTAGAATTTTGCAAGGCAAGAACTTCAGTCACCTAGTTACTATCTTTGAAAACATTTATGGAATGCAGTTTCGGTTTTGCTCCCCCCTCCCTTTCTGTTGGAAACTCTAAAAAGATCATAGAAATATTTTATGAGTTGAAAAAGGTTTTATAGCAAAAAATCATGGAGAATCATGCTTTGAGACAAGAACAGTGAGAAAGGATTAAGAGAATACTCAAGATTAGATCTTTCCTGACTGCCTGGGATATAAGAGGAAGAGAAGAGCAAAATAATAATAATAATATTCAGTGTTGCAAGTTTCTATTCTAAAGTAGAGTTCTCGGAAAGTGGATTAAACTGGATAATCTCAAAGGTGTGACAACTGTATGATCATGACACAATCGGTGCAAATTACACCATTGGTATCATTTGTGTGGTGGGATTGTGCAACACAGAATACAATTGTGGCTTCTATTGGATTCCTATGTTAAGAACCTCTCTTTGCACAGATTCTGTTTCCGGAACTGAACTGTCAAGGGAGAGTAGGACCACATATTTGGAGATCTCCTTCAGGTGACCTAGACGTCCATTTTCTTGGAGCATGTTCCAATCCACAAACCCAACTGAAAGCCAGACTGGAAAAGAAGGACAAAGGATGACATGATAGCAGTGCCCAATATCTAAGGGATTGGCCTAAAGGAGAAGAGGGGATCAACCTGTTCTCCAAAACCCCAGAATCCAAGACAGGAACAATGGATGGAAACTAATGAAGGAGAAAAGCAACCTGGAATTAAGGAGTAATTTAGAATAGAATAACAGAGTTGGAAGGGACCTTGGAGGTCTTCTAGTCCAACCCTCTGCTTAGGCAGAAACCCTTCACCACTTCAGACAAATGGTTATCCAACATCTTTTTAAAAACTTCCAGTGTTGTTGGAGCATTCACAACTTCTGGAGGCAAGCCGCTCCACTGATTAATTGTTCTAACTGTCAGAGAATTTCTCCTTAGTTCTAAGTTGCCTCTCTCCTTGATTAGTTTTTACCCATTGCTTCTTGTCCTGCCAGTTCCTGATAGTGAGAACAATAAATCAGTGGAATGACTTGCTTCCAGAACTTAGAACAGGGGTGTCCAACCTTGGCAACTTTAAGACTTGTGGACTTCAACTCCCAGAATAATCCCTGACTTAGAATAACTTGATTGTCACTTTGAATGTACACTAATCGGCATACATTTCATTGCATACAACTCTCAAAGGGTCACCACCTCCAATATACACTACATAAACAGAAGTTGTGGGTGCTCCATCACAGAGGTTTTTAAGAAGAGATTGGACAGCCATTTGTCTAAAATAGCATAGGGTTTCCTGCCTGAGTTGGCCGTTGGACTAGAAGAACCCCAAGGTTCCTTCCAACCTTTTAATTCTCTTATTCTGTACTGTTATTCTGTAAGGCAGCCATGTTAATTCAAGTCTACCTTGTCTAGAAGAGACCTGCCATTTTTCACACAAATTTTTGACCCAGAAAACATATCTGTCAGCAGTAAAGAACTAGAGGATTGGTAGGATCTAGAAAAGTTGACTTTAAAAAGACATCAAGTCAGTGTCTTCTTAGCGATTGGATCCACCCATGTGATCATGGGCCAAGAATAGGCAACTACTCAGCACGCCCAGAGTCAACTATAAATTCCCAGCATTGCAATAACATCCGTAGCAAAACACAGTGACATCAACATGCCTCTAAGCTCACCATGATAATTTATGCAAATGTCCTAATTATGTACAGTATTTGTGTTGCAACATCTGATGCAAGTGTGCTGGTGACATCATCACTATGTGTGTCATCTTGCGTTCTTCTTACAGATGCCCTTAGATGTTGTCCTTCATTAGCTACATTGGCAGAGTGGTTCCTAGAATGGACTTTTTTTTAAGCAACCAGCAAAAGGCAACATCTTCAGATTCCAATAATGAAAAGTAGATGCAAGAACGTACAACCATATGTTGCAATCTTAGCCATTTTAAGATAGGTAGATTTTAATTCCCAGAATTCCCCAGCCAGCATGTTAAGTCCGTGCATGTTAGGTGAATTCTGGGTGTTGAAATCCATGCATATAGGAAATTCTGAGTGTTGAAGTCCACTTATCTTAAAGTTGCCAAGGTTACGAAATTTTGTTCCTTTATCTGCAGCTAGGCAGACCCCAAACTGGCATTCACTATACCAACCTTTTGGATTTATAAATCGTGTTTTTTAGCAGCTAGAAAATCCAGCCAATTATGGCTTATTCTATAAAGCACAATTAGGCAAACTTTAGCGGAATATGTTGTGTGCACACAGAATACGGCCCTAATCTAGGATAAATCAGGAACCAGGCCAGCATTGTTCTACCCAAGCATATTTCCGATTCTTTCCAGGACTACTAAGAAATCACTAATTCAAGAATTAGTCCTGTTTTCTCGGCAAACTTTGAAATTGTTTTAACTTCCCATCCAGTCAACAGCACTGACATCTTTCTTTCCAGATTGCTAGACTACAATTCCCATTATCCCCATCCACTGACCTTTGGACCATATGTTATTGGGAGCTTTATTTGGGAGCCACTGGGTGAAAATGCTTCTTTGGGGCACTTTAGAAAAGAGTCTGCTTTTCTCAGGGCTCTAGTTAAAAAAACGAGATTGTAATAAACTCCTTAAATAAAATCAAAAGTTCTATCTCAAATGAAGCCAAAAAAATCCCATTTTAACAAAAAGTCACAGCCCCAAGATTTTTCTGTAATTTAACACACATTGTTGATCACCAAAAGCTAAGAAGAATCAGGCCTGATTTAGTATTTGGATGGGAAAAATCCCAAGGGTATGAACTACTAGACTCTAAGTCTATATTTTAGTTTAGTTTTCTTTATCGTCCTTGCACCTCGTACAACGAAATCAAACACCATCTTCAGTGTACATCATGACCATGACCATGAAAATAAACAGAAACACACATCCTTCACCCTCCACACACTGAACCGAAAATTCCCGACGCGGCACCAACACTGCACTATACAGTAGAAATCAAAAGAGCTACTGCCCTGGGATAGAAGCTGTTTTTCAGCCTATTTCTCCTTGTTTTTATTATGCCTGTACCATCTGCCAGATGGTAATAGTTCAAAAAAGGCTGCCCAGGATGAGATGGATCTTTGTGAATGTTTTGAACTTTCTTCAGGCAGCGGGAGCTATAAAGCTCTTCCAAAGAGGGGAGAGGGCAACCAATGATCCTCTGGGCAATGACGTTAACCCTCTGGAGAGCTTTCCTATCTGCCACTGTGCAATTGGCAAACCATACAGAGGTGCAGTAAGTTAACATACTCTCTCTGGTGCAGGTGGTCACCAGCAGTTTTCCATTCAGTTGTTGTTTTTCTGAGAAGCCTCAGGTAGTATAATCTCTGCAGGGCCCTTTTGACCAGGGCTGCAATGTGGGCACCCCAGATCAGGTCCCCAGAAACTTAAAACTGGCCACTTGCTCCACTCAGTCTCCATTGACAAGCAAGGGCTGGATGTCTGATCTGTTCCTTCTATAGTCCACTATAAGCTCCGTGTGTGTGTGTGTGTGTGTGTGCGCGCGCATGTATGTATGTATTCCAGAAAAAGATAACTGCCATCTGCATCTGTACAACTGTCAAAAAAACTACACAAACTTGAAATTCTCAGCTCAGGTGGAAGAAATATTTAGTTTCCTATCCTCCCAACATGACTTCTTATAAACCAAGATTATGCACAGACTTTGATAGCGAAGGTTGCAAAATCTGCAGCACGTGAATCTTTTTGCCTTGTTTTTTGTAAATATCCCCACACAAATAAGACTAGAAAACACAAAAAAAACCAAAGCAATTAGATTCACAACAATCCTCAACTACCCCATCTGTTTCCCTCACCCTCCACACAGAGGAAACTGAGATTTCCTGTCTCCGTTTCAGGCAATAATGATATCAGAACAATTCTTCATTCAATGCAGCCAGAATCACAACAACTATCTGGACACTGCACGAAGTCAAACGAACTCTGCAGCCCACTCTCAGGAACATTCAGGTGACCCAGTGTTCCTCTGGGCTCTTCCTGACCAACAATAACCACAGCCACAATGTTTTCTTTTTACAGACGATGGGTCCCAAATCCCAAGGATCACCTTGAAGGAAGGAAAATAATCTTTACAAGATTAAAATCTGACTTGAGGTTTGTTGACTTAAAGGTGAACCTGAGACATGGAAACCAGCCACCGCCCTGAATCTGCTGAGGTTGGCAGTCTTACCTAGCCTTTGTCCATTCAGAGCAGCTACTTTCCGGCTCTCTTCCTCGAGCCGAATTTCTTGGGCTTTGCTGAATCTGGACTGTTTCCTGACACACTGCATTGTGCTCCAGGGGAAATACCTGGATTCCAATGTACATCAGGTATTCCCTTGAGGGCTTCGCCAAGCCTCCAAGTCCTTTTTGTGGGAGCGCTGGATGAAAAAGGAACTGGCAACCGAAACAAGAACACGACTATAGAGGAGTGGAAAAGGAGGAGGGAGGTGGAAGAGGCTAAAGGCACTGGTTGCATAATCAAGGGATGGCTGAAGTTGAAAAGCAATTAAAACTGAATTAGCTTCCACGTGACACAACAAGGAAAGAGAAGTGGGCAGGGTGGATTTTAGGTCTCTGGGAGGCTAGCTGAGGTTTTTTCCCAGGGTTCAGCCAGGATGGTGACATTGATCGACTGTATTTATTTCCCTTCTTTCCTGAAGGAGGAAAAGAAGGCTGTTATGGGATACTTTTTCTTAATAGCAAGCCCCTAGCAATATAGCTCTCTTCCTCTGAATTTCCTCATCACAACTTTGTCAGGAAGGTAGGACTAAGAAAAGTGAAAGAACAGAACGGAAAATTAACGAGGCTATGTTGATAACCATAAAATGCAACATATAACAATCAGAAGGGGAGGAATTTAATGGCAATTGAGAACGAAAACCTCAATATGAGAGTTAATCGGATGGTAGATGTCAACGGGGATACAGATCTGTAATTCTTGCAATGTTTCTCAACTTTGGCCTCTTTAAGATGAATGGACTTCAACTCCCAGAATTCCCAATCAGCATGGTTGGATTTTACCTCCCAGAATTCCTTAGGCAGCATCGGTAGACCTCAACTCCCGGAATTCCCATGCCAGCATCGGTGGACTTCAACTCTCAGAATTCCTTGGTCTTCATGGGCGGACTTCTGAGCAGTCTGGGAATTCTGGAAGTTGAAGTCCATCCATTTTAAAATGGCCAAGAGAAGCACTGCTCTAGAGTTATATATGTCAACTACTGCATGGGAGGTTAGAATTGCCCTACTCGCTTGAGCGAGATCAGGATTTTCCCAACTATGGGATGGACAACATCATTTCTAGTTTGCATTTTTAATTTCTGCGAAAAGCAGAATTTACCCTGTTTTTGTGTGAGGCTGACAGCACAATTACAAGGAGCCACCCTACTGATTTTCCACAGACACTGAAATCCAATGACTGGGGACACAAATATCAAAAAATCTTGATTAAAGAGCCATGTTCCTCTCTGCCTTCAACACCACAGAAACCGGTACAAAACAGAGAACTAAATTATTTATTTGGAGAAGCGGATCTGACTTGTTACCTTAGTTTTAGTTCATTTCGGTAACATAATACAGGTAGTCCTCGACTTACAACAGTTCATCTGGTGACCTTTTGAAGTTGCAATGACACTGAAAAAAGTGACGTGACTATTTTTCACACAACCATTGTGGCATTCTCATGGTCATGTGATCAAATTTCAGATGCTTGTCAACTGCTTCATATTTATGATGGTTGCAGTATCCGGGGTCATGTGAACAACTTTTACCACCTTCTCACATGCAAAGTCAATGGGGAAGCCAGGTTCACTGCTAACTTAACAACAGCAGTGATTCACTTAATTAATGTGGCAAGAAAAAGTTGTTAAATGGGGCAAAACTCACTTCACAAATATCTCACTTAGCACTTAATTGTGGCCATATGTTAAGGACTACCTGTATAGAGATGGGGTGATTTTATTGCCTGTGGAATCAAACAAAGAATCTCTGGAGTAGGGGTCTCCAACCTTGGCCACTTTAAGACTTGTGGACTACAAGTCCCAAGATTCCTCAGCCAAAATAGATGGCTGAGGAATTCTGG
>NC_142008.1:8109249-8186749 GCF_049901715.1 Pseudonaja textilis
ACTCCTCATTAGAAAGAATTCAAAGTGTTGGAAATGCTCTTTCTTTAGTTTTTCTCCCTCAAGTGGGGGAAAATGTGCCCCCTTGAGAAGAACAATCTGCTGCTTGAGTAGTGTATAGATATTAGAAAGGTAAGGTTTCCACCCCACCCACCCCACCCGTTCTGTTTAATTGTTTCTGATTCTCAGACTTTGCCTGGATAATCCCTTCTGTTTTATTGATAAGGGTTTTCAGAAGTAGTTCACCACTGTCTTCTTCATAGGGCTGAGCGTGACCGGTCCAAGGTCACCCAGCTAGTTTCGTGCCCAAGGCACCACTAGAATTCGGCCCGTGGTGAGTTAAGTGTTGCTGTGTCCTCCCTCTCGCAGTGCCTGGAGGCTGTTAAGGGGTGAGTGGGGAGCAACGGGTTGAAACTAAACTCTTGCAAGACCAAGTGGCTCTGGGTCTGGGGTCCGTTGGTTCAGGGAGAATTACCACCTTTAGTCTTGGATGGGGTGGCACTACCCCAAACAGACCCTGTGTGCGTAATCTAGGGATTCTCCTGGACTCACTACTCTTGTTTGAAGAGCAGGTGGCTGCCAGTCGTGGCCAGGCGCAACTGCGGGTTGTGCACCAGTTATACCCTTTCCTGGATCAGCAGTCCCTACTCACAGTCACTCATGCCCTGGTCACTTCCTGTCTTGATTATTGCAATGCACTCTACATGGGGCTGCCCTTGAAGAGCATACGGAAGCTCCAGTTGGTGCAAAATGCAGACCCCGGTGTGCACATGTATCACCTCTCCTGCAGGAACAATTTGCTTCCAGGTGCAATTCAAGGTGCTGGATGTCACCTTTAAAGCCCTTCATGGCTTGGGTCTGGGTTATCTGAGGGAACGTCTCTTGCCAGTGACATCTACCCAACCCTTTAGAGCGAGGAGGCAGGGAATGCTGTGGGTCCCACCCTGAGGGAGATACACCTGGTGGGACCTAGAAGAAGGGCCTTCTTCGTGGTGGCTCCGTCTCTCTGGAACATCATTCCTCCAGAGATTAGAATGGCCCCCTCATTAATACTATTCTGAAAGATTTTTCCAGCGGGCCTGGGGAACCCAGAGAGGGACGTCTAGTGTGACCCGCTGTCATCGGGGTGGAGGGTGGGAGTTGGTTTTTGTTTTGTTTTTTGTTTTCCCAAATTTGGTTCTATTGTACTTTACTAATTTATTTGATTCTTTTTGTTAGTTCTTATTGTTTTTATTTTGATTTTTTGTTTTAAATATTTTACATTGTGTAAGCCGCCTCAAGTCGTCATGGGTGAATAGGCGGCAATATAAATCAAATAAATAAATAGAATTCACAGTCTCCTGGTTTTTAGCCTGATGCCTTCACCACAACAAACAAACTGACTCTGAAAAGTTATGTAGCTCTAAAGTTTTCAGAATTAAAGTTGTATTTTAGGTCATTAATAATAATTCTCTACAGCCTATGTTTTTACCCTAGCTATAAAAATGGACCTTCTGAGGTTATACAACATGGGACTCAGGTTTATCCTAAGCCATCCGCAATAACAATCTTTCTGTTCCTTCTTCACTTTTATTTTTCTTTCTATGGAGCTTTTCTATTTACTCAAATTTTACTGGCCTTCTAAAATAAGCATTTGTCAAAATGGTACCTTCCAATTTTAAGAATTCCTAGCCAGACTTTCCAGCATTCAGCATCATTGGATGATTCCCGATGGCTTCTATTCTACATATGGCTTTGATTTTTCCTGAGACAATCAGATTTGGGAACAATGCAGGAAGTTTTCCACTTATAACCATTCATTTAGTGAACGTTCAAAATTACAATAGCACAGAAAAAATGACCTTTGACGGTTTTTATTTTTTTTATTCTTTTAAAATTTTATTTATACAAACATTCCATCTTTCATTTGAACACTGTGCCATCCAGATATAGGTATCTTGTGCAATAACCATTATAGTTTATAGAAGAGAAGAGAAGAGAAGAGAAGAGAAGAGAAGTGAAGAGAAGAGAAGAGAAGAGAAGAGAAGAGAAGAGAAGAGAAGAGAATACAATACAATACAATATAATACAATTCAATACAATACTTTATTGGCCAAGGTGATTGGACACACAAGGAATTTGTCTTGGTGTAAATACTCTCAGTATACATAAAGAAAAGGTACATTTTGTTAAGAATCAAGAATCATAATATACAACATTTAATGATAGTCATAGGGTACAATCAACAATCAAATCCTACTAGAAAACAGTCAATATAAATCGTACAGATACAAGCAACAAAGTTATGGTCCTACAGTCAGAAGTGGGAGGGGATGGGTGATAAGGAGTGATGAGAAGATTAACAGTAATAGTAGTGCAAACTTTGTAAATAGTTGAACAGTGTTGAGGGAATTATTTGTTTAGCAGAGTGATGGCTTTTGGGAAAAAACTGTCCTTGTGTATAGTTGTTCTGGTGTGCAGTGCACTATAGTGTCATTTTGAGGGAAGGAGTTGAAACAGTTTATGTCTGGGATGTGAGGGGTCTGTAAATATTTTCACAGTCCTCTTTTTGACTCGTGCAATATACAGGCCCTCGATTGAAGGCAGGTTGGTAGTAATTGTTTTTTACATGTTCATTGTTTAGTTTTAGTACTCTATTCTTACTTAATATTAATCTACATCATATATCTAATACTTATAACATTCCCCATCTTAACGTTTTTAATTCTTACCACATTTACTATTTTGAGCTAGTCTTCTTTAATTTCTAACTTCCATATTTGATTTCCAACCATTTATAAAGTTTTCAGAATTAAAGTTGTATTTTAGGTCATTAATAATAATTCTCTACAGCCTATGTTTTTACCCTAGCTATAAAAATGGACCTTCTGAGGTTATACAACATGGGACTCAGGTTTATCCTAAGCCATCCGCAATAACAATCTTTCTGTTCCTTCTTCACTTTTATTTTTCTTTCTATGGAGCTTTTCTATTTACTCAAATTTTACTGGCCTTCTAAAATAAGCATTTGTCAAAATGGTACCTTCCAATTTTAAGAATTCCTAGCCAGACTTTCCAGCATTCAGCATCATTGGATGATTCCCGATGGCTTCTATTCTACATATGGCTTTGATTTTTCCTGAGACAATCAGATTTGGGAACAATGCAGGAAGTTTTCCACTTATAACCATTCATTTAGTGAACGTTCAAAATTACAATAGCACAGAAAAAAATGACCTTTGACGGTTTTTATTTTTTTATTCTTTTAAAATTTTATTTATACAAACATTCCATCTTTCATTTGAACACTGTGCCATCCAGATATAGATATCTTGTGCAATAACCATTATAGTTTATAGAAGGGAAGAGAAGAGAAGAGAAGAGAAGTGAAGAGAAGAGAAGAGAAGAGAAGAGAAGAGAAGAGAAGAGAAGAGAAGAGAATACAATACAATACAATACAATTCAATACAATACTTTATTGGCCAAGGTGATTGGACACACAAGGAATTTGTCTTGGTGTAAATACTCTCAGTATACATAAAGAAAAGGTACATTTGTTAAGAATCAAGAATCATAATATACAACATTTAATGATAGTCATAGGGTACAATCAACAATCAAATCCTACTAGAAAACAGTCAATATAAATCGTACAGATACAAGCAACAAAGTTATGGTCCTACAGTCAGAAGTGGGAGGGGATGGGTGATAAGGAGTGATGAGAAGATTAACAGTAATAGTAGTGCAAACTTTGTAAATAGTTGAACAGTGTTGAGGGAATTATTTGTTTAGCAGAGTGATGGCTTTTGGGAAAAAACTGTCCTTGTGTATAGTTGTTCTGGTGTGCAGTGCACTATAGTGTCATTTTGAGGGAAGGAGTTGAAACAGTTTATGTCTGGGATGTGAGGGGTCTGTAAATATTTTCACAGTCCTCTTTTTGACTCGTGCAATATACAGGCCCTCGATTGAAGGCAGGTTGGTAGTAATTGTTTTTTACATGTTCATTGTTTAGTTTTAGTACTCTATTCTTACTTAATATTAATCTACATCATATATCTAATACTTATAACATTCCCCATCTTAACGTTTTTAATTCTTACCACATTTACTATTTTGAGCTAGTCTTCTTTAATTTCTAACTTCCATATTTGATTTCCAACCATTTATAAAATAAATCCCATATCATATAATATTAAATTTGTCCCTTCTCCTAGATTGCTAGCGTTAACCTATTCATTTTTGCAGTCTAATATTATTCTAATCACATTCTCTTCAGTCGGAATCTCTTCATTTTTCCAAATTTGTGCAAATACAATTCTAGCTGCAGTTAGTATAATTTTTCTAATGCTTCTAGTCTCTTTCAGTCAGAGATCAACTCTCCACTCCATAGAGGAGGATAGAGAGATCAACTCTCCACTCCATAGAGGAGGATAGAACAGAAGTTGCATCCAACAAGCCTGATTTTCAATTTACAGGTGGCCGTTACGTATAAGTTGGGCTGACAAAATCAGAAATGAGGAAGCGATAAGCCTGGGAAAGCCAAGGGAAATCATTAAAACCATTAAAAAGCAAAAGTTAGAATAATTTGGACATGGGATGCAACACCCAGAAAAATACGGCCTACTTCACTTAATCCCCCAAGGAAAGATAGAAGACAAATGAGGTCCTAGGTGAAGAATATCATGGCTTCAAAATCTAAAGGACCGGTTTGGACAAAACTCAACAGCACTTTTTGGTGCGGCTGTTGATAAAAATAGAATCGCCAACATGATCGCGAACATCTGATAATGGATATGTCACAAGAAGAAGATGTATTTATGACGGTTGCATTGTTCCAGGGTTGTATGATCACCTTTTGCGACCTTCTGACAAGGAAAGTCAATGGGGAAGCCAGATTCGCTTTACAACAATGTTACTAACTTAACAACTGCAGTGATTCACTTAACAACTGTGGCAAGAAAAGTTATAAAGCAGAGCAAAATTCACCTTAACAACCGTCTTGCTTAGCAACAGAAATTTTGAACTCATTTGTGATCTTAAGGGCTACCTCTAAACCCAGCCTTAGATCTGCCTTAACTAGTGTTATGTTATTTTCAAGGCGCTACCCTTGAAAAGTGATTTCAAATAGTATAAAAAATTAATTTCCAAACCTAGGCAAAATGCAGAGATCACATGTTGGGTATGCATTGAGCATATCTGTTCAGCAGATCCTGGGCTGAGGCAGGGATTGGACTGGGTGACCTCTGAAGTTCTTAATTTTTCCATCTTTAAAATTTTCTCCAGGTTTGTAACCAGGTACCAACAGCAATGGAGCCAATTAAAATCGTGGTTGCTAATCCTTATAATTCTAAATAGAATGACTGATTATATGCCAACAAGTCATGTTGATTCTAAGTAATTTCATCATAGGTTTTTCTCAAGGATAGTCTGTCCTTAGTGTGGTCCTTCAAAACTTCCAACAGTCTTAAATGGCTTAGGGTCCTCTGTGACAAACCTGTTGAAGATTAAGAACTGCAGAAAAGGTCCGTGTCATGCTGCTCTTGAAGTCAAACCATCTACTTTTGAGACACGGGAGGTCTTCTCCTGCATCAGTCCCAGGCTGTGGGAGTTGTATTTCCTACTGAGTTGTATTTAGCTGCTATTACAGATTTCTTCTATGTGTTTAATATCCTGGTAGTGATAGAGCTGTTTGTAATTGCTTGTTTGAAAGATAAAGATCTAGTTTTGGAGGGCCACTGCTGAGATGCTTGTGTAAAACAATAGAAACTGGGCTTTTTGGGTGTGGGAATAAAGATATTGAGATCAGGAAAAGGGGTAATTGGAATCCAACTGTTTAAGAAGCACTATCCTACTTTTTAACTATAAAGACGCATTCTTTCTTAACAGTGGTTTAGCTGATTATTTATTTCAGCACTGCTTTTAATGCCTATCTTTAAACATTTTATATTCTGTATTTTAATTATTGTTAGTTGAGTGGAATGGTGGGATAAAAACAAACCAATGAAAAATAAAAGAAAATATTCACATTTTCCACATCAAGAATGGGTTTAATAAACTTCCATTGTTTATCTTCTTGACTTTTCCCCGCAAAGCTAAAAAAGTATTTCCTTACTGTGGGACATACAAAAGCTCCACCCAGATATTTCACCTGCATTTTCCATATCATTCCCTGCTCCAAAATTCAATTTTTTGGGAAGGGGTAAAAATACCTAATAAGCTATTTTTTTTCCTCCTTGTGAATCAGCTTGATATTTATGCCATGAAAATTATCTTCTAATCAGTCATAGCTAATCTCCTACTCTGCAACCATATCATTTTAATTGCTCCCTTCCCCAAAGCATGACCCACCCATATTGGCTGCCAAACTGAACTATAACCCATTTCCAACTAATATATCTACCCAAAAAAAGATCCCTGGGGGAATCTATATAGAAAAATATTTTTCTCTAGGCTTCTATTTTGAGTGGGGGCGGGGGAGGGGATTTCTTTTTCTCCTATCACTGAAGTCAAGCAGGTTAACACACAATGGGAACGGTCCTATCAGCCGGATGATCTCCAATAATTCACTTGGTCTAACGCAGAAGGAAGAAGAAGCCATGATGAAAACACTGCAGAGAGATAAACACTTATTTGTCTTTTGGCAAGAAATTCTCACTGCAGCAGAGGAGAGACAGAGATTGTGCCAAGGATGGAAAGCACTGGTGAGCAGAAAATTGGGTTTATGAACAGATCCCACCAGTTAAATACAGCCCAGGACTGTGGTTTATCTCAATGCTTTAGATGTTTGAAGTGATAGGAGAGAATAAATCCTTTGTGTTTTGATCTAGTACCTCCCCCGTTTTACAAAGACATTCTAATCTTTTAAGCACCAGATCCAACATTCTGATTAGCCTGGGTATTTTAAACTGGTTTATTCATTTGATAGATGAGAGTTGCTTATGTGCTATATTTGCTACTTTATTTTCCTTTATGCTGTTTCCTCTATTTCATTGTGCACTTCACAGTATATTGCGTTTTTTCATCATCTTGTTTTTATAAGATGAAAGGCAAACGAAGGAGTAGGTAAATGAATAAAGAAAGCAGCGGAGGCAGAAGGTGGAAACAACTACACAATAAATCAGCAGGGAAGCAATTTAGGCTGTTGGGAGTTGCATCAAGGTGGATTTAAATAAATAAATAAAAAACCCATTAGTTATCCTAAGTTTCTCATTCTGACAGACAGCTTCCCTAACTCATATTTTTCTTGAATTTTTCTGTTCTTAGAATTATTTTGCAATAACAGAGGAAAGGAAGAAGAACTCAGAACTGTTGCCAAGAACATGCCAAGAGATGGACATGTCCATGATGTTACCATGGGTCAATCTTGAAGACTTCAGAAAGAAGAGGAAGAGGAGAAGAGAGGAAAAGAAAGGAAAAAGGGGCACAGAGTAACAGAATAAAAGAGTTGAAGGGAACCTTGGAGGTCTTCTAGTCTAACCTCCTGCTTAGGCAGGAAATCTTATACTAGGGGGGGGTTGCACTCCTGGCCCACGGGCCAAGATGTATCACATATTCGCCACGCCCGCTCCGTTTAGCAAAGGGGGGGCGGAAGTTGCGATATCACATGACGATAAGGTGACACTGTGAGTTTGACACCCCACCCTAGAACGTTTTAGACAAATAGTTCAATCTCTCCTTCAAAAATCTCCAGTGATGGAGCACCCACAATTTCTGGAAGCAAATTGTTCCACTGATTAATTATTCAAACTGTCAGGAAATTCTCTCCTTACTTCCAGATTGCCTCTTTCCTTGATTAGTTTCCATGCATCGGTTCTTGTCCTGCCTTCAGGTGCCTTGGAGAATAAGCTGACCCTCTTCTTACACCCAATATTTCTGGGTGAAAGGCGAACACGAAGCAATGTCAGTTTTCTGGTGCTCTCTATGAGTGCATTGATGACTACCAAATGTGGGCTAAAAATCTTTGGACGATCACTAGAAATCAGGAAAAGATTTTCCACAGGGCAGATACCACTGCTGCAAACTAAGCCTGGCTCTTTTTCAGTAGTGCTGCTGGCTGTTAACCAAACTGGCTCATTTGCACAGCTTTCGAGTTCTATGGTTTGATTGCTTAAAAAAAAAAAAAAAAAAGGTGACTTTTGAAATAGTTTGGGGTTTTCAGAATGACTCAGAAGTGTTCTGTATGGACATTTCCATTCTCAAAATCCGGCAGCCCGGATTGGTCAAAGCGCGCAGCCACCGGATTGGTCGAGCGCGCGGCACTGATTGGCCATTCGGAATCGACCGCGATTGGCTGAGCTGATCGCGGGCGATTCGAACGGTTGTCATTGGCCGCCACGCCTGGCACCAGATCCATTTAAGCCGCGGCTTTTCCCACTGACTTCACTTGTGTTTCCTACTAATAAATGAGCTGAACTCAAGTCACTGCCTCGCATCTTTTGTCCGTATCGGCGATACGACAAGAAGGATCCAAGATTTCTTTTGCAAAGGGGATGATAGCAAAAGGGGTAAAAAGCATTTTTCCTTTGCTGTGATTACACACCCCTCCGCTTTCACTTCCTAGCTATACTTGATCCTTATTTGCATTGTTCTGCACAGAACGCCAAATGCTCTTGATTATGTTTAATGCCCAATATAGGTTGACAATGATTCACTTAACAACCATGTTACTAACTTAACAGCTGCAGCAATTCACTTAACAACTGTCGCAAGAAAGATTGTAAAATGGGACAAAGTTCACTTAGCAACAGAAGTTTTGGACTCAGTTATGATCATAAGTCGAATATGCAGTCTATTCCAAATCAGTGCCCAATCTTCCAGTCAGCATTGACGAAAATTAATCTCATCTCACTTCTACCTCAAAAATAAATTTCCTCATCTGATGCCATGAATCTGATCTCATTCATTGCCTCATGCAGCACCATGTTTATAAGACATTGGTGAGCTTTAATAGCCTTTCTCCATGTGAGAAAAGATAACAGAGGGAAAGTATCTCAAGATCTGATTTCTGGGCTTCTGGTTTGAGTCTCTTCGGCGATGGACCAAAATCCATGATCGTGCGCAGTTTCAATCTGTGCTCGCCGCCGGAGTGCCCCGAGCCAGGTGGTTTCGGGGCTAAGTCACCCCATAGAGGTGGTGAAGAGGGGGGAGGCTGCCAGCAGGGTCGAGGAGAGTCACATTTCTCCTCCCCAGCTGGCCATTACTCCCTTTCCCGAAGGCAGTTGCAGCGGTGGTCAGAAAGCTACCTTAAAGAACTCAACTGGAAAAAAATGTGCAGGAGGAAGATAAGAAGAGAAAGTTTTGGTTGACCGGGTTAAACTGAAAAAGCAACAATGTAAGGTACCCTGGAATTTAAACTAAATAACACTGTTCCCAAAGATTTTGAAGCAACGAAGGAGAGAGAGAAGGGGAAGGATTTGTTTTTTTTTTCTTCACTTCCTTATACTGACAGCTAAGAGACTTAAGCAAGAAAAAAACTGAAAAAAAAAATCCACTTTGACATTAATAGGCGTTTGTTGAAAATAAAATGTCAAAGGGATAATAAAGATTTCTGGATACTTTAAAAAGAAAATTAAAAGCAGGAAAGGAGAAAAAAAAGAATAAAAGGGCAGGATTTGGAAAAATGGAGAAGACTGCCTGGAATAAGGAATGGAACTGTAACTAAAAGGAATTTACAGTGAAACTTTAACAAGATTCCTAAAAGATACATTCTAACTGAAACTTGGCAACAAAATAACAGAACCCCAGGAAGAGAAAGTGGAAAAAAGAAGCAAGAAGAAATAGCCTTGGGTTATTTGGATTACTTGGTGATTTTTGGTTTTTGCATTTAAATGACAAAAAGAAATTGGGTGGTTGTTTAAAAGTGTTTAAAATGGCATCACTTTTAGAAGAACTGAAAATGGAACTTAAAAAACAGAAAGAAGATGCACAAGAAGGGAGAGGTTCTTTTGGCTTCGTATTTCAGTTCTTAGAAATGGAGATCTGGAACTATGAAAAACAACAGGAAATGCTTGCAGAACAAGAAGATTGGGATAAAGAAGAAGCCATCTTTAATGATCAAGTAATTTTATGTGGGGGGAAAAAGGAAAGGGGGGAAAGAGAGTGAAAGGCTTAAGACCAAAGAAAAAACCCAAAAAAAGAAGAATAGTTTGAAAGATAAGTATAATATTAGAAAGCAACAGAAGAGGGGATTACAGAAGAGATAATTAGAAATAGAGAGACAAGGGGGTAAAAAGGGGAGGGAGAAGAAGTGGGGGAAAAAGGAAAGGAAAAGAAGTTATAAAAGACAAAAACAAGATATAGAGAAACAGGGAAAAGATATAAGGATTGAAACCATAAGCCTGTTTAGAGATAATGCATGAAAATTTAATTGTAAAAGGGATTCTGCAAAGATACATAAGATAGTATTGTTATATTACAAATATAAATAATTTTAGAAAATACGATTAAAATGATGGATAATGTAATATAGTGGGATGTTTGTTAATAAATAAATGAATTAAAGTGAATGAGAGAATTAAATTAGGAAAGGATGGGAACACTAATTATTATTAAGGATTTATAAAAATATATGTGAAGAGAAATATGGGGGGGAGAATTAATTATGGAAAATTTATGTGTTCACAAAGAAGTATGATATTCAATTGAAAAGAAATGTTAAAGATGTTAAGATTTTAATGAATATTAATGATAGAATTGAATTGGAATGGAATGAGTGTTTTATGAATTGGAATGGAATGAGTGTTTTATTTACATACATACATACATACATACATACAATTTTTTTTAAAGAATATAGTGTGTATTTTAAGAATGTACCAAGCAGAATTCGATTGGAAGTTATATATTATATTGAATATTATAATCTTAAAGGTATAAATTGAAGCTTAAATAAGAGTTGAATGGATAAGATTAAAAGATATAAAGGTGTTATACTCCAATTAGTAATTACAGGAGAAAATTTGTTTAATGAGTAAAGAACATATGAAATGTATTGTTATATTACAAACAGAAATAATTTTAGAAAATATGATTAAAATGATGGATAAAGTAATTGTAATGTAGTGGAATGTTTGTTAATAAATAAATGAAATAAAGTGAATGAGAGAGTTAAATTAGGAAAGGATGAAAACATTTTAGTTATTATTAATGATTTATAAAACACAAGTGAAGACAAATATGGGAAAAAAGGAATTAATTATGGAAAGTTTATAAGTATTCCCAAGGAAATATGATATTCAGTTGAAAAGAAATGTTAAAGATGTTAAGATTTTAATGAATATTAATGATAGAATTGAATTGGAATGTGTACTTTATTTACATATATATATAATCCTTTCTTAAGAATATAATGTGTATTTTAAGAATGTACCAAGCAGAATTCAATTGGAAGTTATATATTATATTGAATATTATAATCTTAAAGGTATACATTGAAACTTAAATAAGAGTTGAATGGATAAAATTAAAAGATATAAAGGTGTCATACTCCAATTAGTAACTACAGGGGAAAACTTCTTTAATGAGAAAAGATAATATGAAATTGAAACAGGACAGACAAAACTATAAATATAATGATTTGAATTGAGATGAGATAATTAAAATAAAGTTGAGAAAATTAAAAGAGGGGAAAAACTATGTAGAAAATGTAAAATCGTAATAAGATATGGAATAGAACACAAAAATGAGCATGAAATTGAGTTTGTGTCTGTATGAAGAAATG
Source organism: Pseudonaja textilis (assembly GCF_049901715.1). NCBI lineage: Eukaryota > Metazoa > Chordata > Lepidosauria > Squamata > Elapidae > Pseudonaja > Pseudonaja textilis. The sequence continues at coordinate 8,120,945 of NC_142008.1, forward strand.
ATAAACCGGGACCATGCAATTCTCAAAAAAAGATGTTTTATTTGTATTATGGGTTTTTTTGTGAAAACCCAAAAAAAATTTTCTCAAAAAAAAAAAAAAAAAAAAAAAAAAAATATTCTCCCCCCCAGAGGAAAAAAAAAAAAAAAGATAAGGAGGATAAAATAAATATCCTCATATTCTTATTATTTCCCAACATACTGGTTTAGACCTTTTATTTACAAAAAAAACCCCCCCAACCACCGAAAGGAAAAAGGATTGAAAAGAAATTTAAACCACACCCAAAAAATTAAATATATAAACTCCCAACCCTAAAAGTTCCTTAAGCCACTGGTTAAACTTATAAAAACCCAATAATCTCCAATAAATAAAACTAAATTTATTAAAATTCTTTCATTTCAAATACCCAAAATAACTCCCCCCCAACTTCCTTTAATTTTTCTTTCCTTGGTTGGTTTATTTTTAAGGTTTTATTATTATTCCCCCATCCCAACCTGACGATGACCACAGACATTGTGAACTGCACAAGTCAAGTAGACAGGTCCGAAGACCTCGCCTACTTGCGTGACTACGTTCCCTGCCCCTTGGATGGAAGCAAGAGGGGAGGGGTGTTCCATACTAGCAGGCTTGAAAGCCTGCATTCCTATTGGTTCAGAAAAGCTGGGCCCTGATTGGAAGATATGGTACTCTCTGATTGGCTCATATAGAGCTTGCCGCGATTGGCTAATACCAAGCGCGGCAAGCTCAAAACCTGTCATTGGCTGCCTAGCCAGGGCCAAGCTCTATAAAAGGAGCAGCCTCGGCTAGGGGTTTTGTTTCAGTATCTGATTGCTAATAAAGAGCTGTCTGTTCACTACCATGAGTCTCGTCTCTCCTTGGGACCCACCTCCAGACATAACACTGGCGCTGAGGGTGGGATACTGAGACAACAAGGCCGACCAGCACGTGGCAGACAGCGCAAAGATGACCAGCGAAATGGCCAGCAGCGCCATGCCACCCACACCATTTAAATCCAGTCAGCAAGGACTGGGAGTCCTACATTGATCGTTTCCAAATGTTCTTGGAATCAAGCAACCTGAAAGACGCCGCAGGCAGCAAGAAGCGAGCGGTCTTTTTGACACACTGCGGACCTGCCGTTTTTAAAATGGCCAAGGCGCTTGCAAAGCCAGCTGATGTCAAGACAATGGATTGGGACAACCTAGCTCCCATCCTTCGAAATCACTACGCTCCGGCTGTACCAACCCTGATCAGAAGGCATGACTTTTACCAGCGTGATCAACGTGAGGGTGAGAGCATCGGTGAGTTCGTAGCCGACCTAAGAGACCTAGGGGTTTGTGCAGATTCGCTAACCTAGACGAAGCCATGCGAGACCGGGTCGTCCTCGGCCTAAAAGATCCAGCACTCCAAAGCAGACTGATGGCCAAGGGTGATATATCACTCGCCGACGCCATAGCTGAAGCCACTGCAGCCGAAGCTACACGTAAGTCAGTGGCGCGAATGCGGCATTCAAAGCGGAACCGATCTCAAATCCACCAGCGAGCCAGGCATGACACCAGAGAAACATGCAACCTCCACCCACCATGGCGACATCGAACCCCCTCTGACAGCAAAGAGGAAGAAGTCCACAGGCTCCAGTCAGAGCGCGAGCAGCGAGACCGGCGGGGTCGTAGTCGGCTTACCAATGCACCGGCTGCAGAGGAGGTCACCCATGTTCTGAATGTAAGTTCCTGGACGCAGTTTGCCGTTTGTGCGAGAAGTGAGGGCATATCACCAAAGTATGCCGCAACAAAAGGAATTTCAGCCCTCGGCACTGGGGAAACAGCCCAAGAAGGCAAGCTGGCAACCCTACCAAAAACCGGGACCGCTTGTCTGACAATCGTTGGAGCGGGACAGCAGAACCAAGAGGTTCAGCGAGGCACCCTGAAGAGAGGAAACGCACCAAACAGTCATTATCGGCCACGCTTCACCAATTGACGCTCGAAAAATCCGTGTTGAGGCGGTATCGAAAACCAACCATGCACCATGGAGGTAGATTCTGGCTCCTACCTCTCTATGGTTTCCTGGCAGACCATTAAGCGCATAATACCTTGCATATGCCGACAAGAACTGAGCGACCAGAAATTGATTTTGAAAGATTACCAAGGGAACCGCATCCCAGTAGCAGGCGTGGGACATTTTAAAATCTCATACAAAAGACCGTACCAACGTTTTACCGCTCATGATCGTCGATAAAGACCGACCCAGTCTACTAGGGTTGCAGTGGTTCGCACCGTTGGGGATCGAGATGGCAGGCATCAACCACACAGAGGATGAAGACTGGGAAGCAATGCTCGTTTGAGACTTCCAAGAAGTTTTCAGCAACACCCTAGGCAAGTACAAGGGGTCCCCAATTTCCTTTAATCTTAGCCGTGACATCGCTCCCATCCGCCTCAAACTGCGCCGAGTGCCTTTTGCACTCAAGCCTAAAATAGATGAACAATTAGACAAACTAATAGCACAAGGCGTATTAGAACCCATTGATCATGCCCGCTGGGAAACACCAATTGTCACCCCCATCAAACCTGATGGTTCCCTGAGAATTTGTGGTGACTACAAGGCCACTCTCAGCCATGCATTACAGCAGAGTGCCTACCCGGTACCGGTCGTCCAACATCTCCTACACTCACTGGGGGTGGCAGAATCTTTGTGAAACTCGACCTGGCTCAGGCTTATCAACAACTGCCGGTCGATGCTGAAACCGCCAAGGCTCAAACAATCGTAACACATCGAGGGGCCTTTAAATGCAACCGGCTCCAGTTTGGAGTCAGTGTCGCACCAGGGGTTTTCCAAAGCCTAATGGAAAGACTGCTACAAGGCTAAAAGGAGTCGTACCCTATTTCGACGACGTCTTAGTAGCAGCCCCCAACAAATGAGAATTGGAAAAAAGCCTGAGAGCAGTGCTACAAAAATTTAAAGACTCTGGCCTCAAGGTAAAGAAAGAAAAGTGCCAGTTATGTACTGAAAGGGTTGAATTCCTTGGATACCTCCTTGACGAACAAGGAATTCACCCTACCAACAAGAAATTAAGGGCCATCAAAGAAGCCCCCAGACCAAAAAGCAAAATGGACCTCCAAGCATTCCTTGGACTCATTAACTTCTATAATATTTTCCTACCCCAGAAAGCCACTGTCGCGGAGCCTCTGCATAGACTCCTGGATAAAAAGGCACCCTGGATTTGGGGACGGCAAGAGGAACGCGCATTCCAACAGATAAAAGAGCTCCTGACTTCCGACGCAGTCCTCATGCAATACAACGAGACTTTACCACTGACGGTTACTTGTGATGCCTCACTCTTTGGCGTGGGAGCAATCCTAAGCCACACATTGCCCAATGGAACAGAGGCTCCCATTGCATTTTTCTCAAGAACCCTGTCCAAACCAGAGTGGAACTACAGTCAGCTGGATAAAGAAGCCCTCGCTATCGTCTCCGCTGTCAAAAGATTCCAGGAGTACATTTATGGCAGGACATTTTCAATTATTACTGACCATAAACCCCTACTCGGCATTCTGGCTGATAACAAACCCACTCCACACATCCTGTCACCTAGAATGACAAGATGGTCTGAATTTCTTGCTGCTTATAATTATCAATTAATACACCGACCTGGCAAATCTATCTCGCACGCCGATGCTTTAAGCTGATCCCCCCTGCCAGACATGCAAGATGACCCAGCACCCACATTATCAATTTTGCAAATTGAAACTGCAACCATGTCACAATTGACCGTGCAAGACATTGCTCGTGAAACACGACGCGACAGACGATTGACGCGAGTTCTCAGCTGGGTTGAAAGGGGGTGGCCAGAAAGTGAGACAAATGAACTCTTTAAACCATTTAAAAACCGGCAAACTGAACTCTTTTCCCAAAGAGGATGTATACTGTGGGGAGACCGGGTAATCATACCAGAAACAATACAAAAAACAGTTTTAAACATGCTGCATGATGGGTACCCAGGCATCGTACGTATGAAAGCCCTGGCCAGGAACTATGCTTGGTGGCCAGGCATGGACAAGCAAATTGAAACCTGGGTCGTCGCCAGTAACAGATGCCAAGAGACTCGCTCGGCTCCCCCCCAAAGCCCCACCGTTAGAATGGGAGACCCCCAGAGGCCCATGGTCACACATCCATATTGACTTCGCTGGGCCAACAAAAGGGCATAACTTCGTGATTACCGTTGATGCTTACTCCAATTGGCTCAAAGTAAGCAAAATGAAAACCACCACCGTGGAAGCCATCATAAAAAAGTTAAACAAACTCTGTCATGCATGGTCTACCTGATGTCTTAGTATCAGACAACGGACCTCAGTTTACCTCATTAGCATTCAAGCAATACTTGGCAGACCGTGGCATCCAACACACATTGACATCGCCCGTTCACCCGGCAGCGAATGGTAGGGCTGAACGCATGATTCAATTCGCAAAAAAGACTATTCAAAGAATTGAACATGGCGACATCCATGAGAAAATCATCAAAATGCTTCTGATCCAACACATCACGCCCAACACCACAACCAACAAAAGCCCAGCTGAGCTACTCATGGGCAGAAGACTCCGGTCACCCCTAGATCGTCTGTACCCTGCTTACACACCAGAGAAACCCCCAGGATCCTCTAGTAAAATCCGCTCCTTCAAGGTAGGAGACACTGTTTTTGCCAAGAACTTTACTGGGGACCCATTATGGCTTCCTGCGAAAATAACCCAGTTCACCGGCCCTCGTTCCTACCGACTCGAGACCACTGATGGGAGGTCTTGGAAACATCACATTGACCAGCTAAGGTCCAGGCTGGCCATTTCTCCCCTTACAGACTCTACCCAAGAAACCAGAGGGGGGGGGATCCTCAAACTCTGAACAAGAACTGGTTTCTGCACAAGCAGAACACCCCCCACACATGTTAAACAAAAATCAAACATTTAACCAACAAGATTTACCAGCTGACAGGGAACCGTGGCAGACGGGTACTTCGCCTGGAAGCAGCAAGCTCTACCAGCCCGGAGAATCCAGGCGGGAGCAGCAGAGCAAACGACACAACCGACCCAGATGAACCAGGTGGGAGTTGCAGCTATAGGCCCGTCTCACCCTTCCAGGCGGTTCCTGAGAGAAGCTTGGGAGCGACGTGGAGCCCATCCCAACCTGACGATGACCACAGACATTGTGAACTGCACAAGTCAAGTAGACAGGTCCGAAGACCTGCCTACTTGCGTGACTACGTTTCCCTGCCCCTTGGATGGAAGCAAGAGGGGAGGGGTGTTCCATACTAGCAGGCTTGAAAGCCTGCATTCCTATTGGTTCGGAAAAGCTGGGCCCTGATTGGAAGATATGGTACTCTCTGATTGGCTCATATAGAGCTTGCCGCGATTGGCTAATACCAAGCGCGGCAAGCTCAAAAACCTGTCATTGGCTGCCTAGCCAGGGCCAAGCTCTATAAAAGGAGCAGCCTCGGCTAGGGGTTTTGTTTCAGTATCTGATTGCTAATAAAGAGCTGTCTGTTCACTACCATGAGTCTCGTCTCTCCTTGGGACCCACCGTCCAGACAGAACACTGGCGCTGAGGGTGGGATACTGAGACAACAAGGCCGACCAGCACGTGGCAGACAGCGCAAAGATGACCAGCGAAATGGCCAGCAGCGCCATGCCACCCACACCATTTAAATCCAGTCAGCGAGGACTGGGAGTCCTACATTGATCGTTTCCAAATGTTCTTGGAATCAAGCAACCTGAAAGACGCCGCAGGCAGCAAGAAGCGAGCGGTCTTTTTGACACACTGCGGACCTGCCGTTTTTAAAATGGCCAAGGCGCTTGCAAAGCCAGCTGATGTCAAGACAATGGATTGGGACAACCTAGCTCCCATCCTTCGAAATCACTACGCTCCGGCTGTACCAACCCTGATCAGAAGGCATGACTTTTACCAGCGTGATCAACGTGAGGGTGAGAGCATCGGTGAGTTCGTAGCCGACCTAAGAGACCTAGGGGGTTTGTGCAGATTCGCTAACCTAGACGAAGCCATGCGAGACCGGGTCGTCCTCGGCCTAAAAGATCCAGCACTCCAAAGCAGACTGATGGCCAAGGGTGATATATCACTCGCCGACGCCATAGCTGAAGCCACTGCAGCCGAAGCTACACGTAAGTCAGTGGCGCGAATGCGGCATTCAAACGGAACCGATCTCAAATCCACCAGCGAGCCAGGCATGACACCAGAGAAACATGCAACCTCCACCCACCATGGCGACATCGAACCCCCCTCTGACAGCAAAGAGGAAGAAGTCCACAGGCTCCAGTCAGAGCGCGAGCAGCGAGACCGGCGGGGTCGTAAGTCGGCTTACCAATGCACCGGCTGCAGAGGAGGTCACCCATGTTCTGAATGTAAGTTCCTGGACGCAGTTTGCCGTTTGTGCGAGAAGTGAGGGCATATCACCAAAGTATGCCGCAACAAAAGGAATTTCAGCCCTCGGCACTGGGGAAACAGCCCAAGAAGGCAAGCTGGCAACCCTACCAAAAACCGGGACCGCTTGTCTGACAATCGTTGGAGCCGGGACAGCAGAACCAAGAGGTTCAGCGAGGCACCCTGAAGAGAGGAAACGCACCAAACAGTCATTATCGGCCACGCTTCACCAATTGACGCTCGAAAAATCCGTGTTGAGGGCGGTATCGAAAACCAACCATGCACCATGGAGGTAGATTCTGGCTCCTACCTCTCTATGGTTTCCTGGCAGACCATTAAGCGCATAATACCTTGCATATGCCGACAAGAACTGAGCGACCAGAAATTGATTTTGAAAGATTACCAAGGGAACCGCATCCCAGTAGCAGGCGTGGGACATTTTAAAATCTCATACAAAGACCGTACCAACGTTTTACCGCTCATGATCGTCGATAAAGACCGACCCAGTCTACTAGGGTTGCAGTGGTTCGCACCGTTGGGGATCGAGATGGCAGGCATCAACCACACAGAGGATGAAGACTGGGAAGCAATGCTCGTTTGAGACTTCCAAGAAGTTTTCAGCAACACCCTAGGCAAGTACAAGGGGTCCCCAATTTCCTTTAATCTTAGCCGTGACATCGCTCCCATCCGCCTCAAACTGCGCCGAGTGCCTTTTGCACTCAAGCCTAAAATAGATGAACAATTAGACAAACTAATAGCACAAGGCGTATTAGAACCCATTGATCATGCCCGCTGGGAAACACCAATTGTCACCCCCATCAAACCTGATGGTTCCCTGAGAATTTGTGGTGACTACAAGGCCACTCTCAGCCATGCATTACAGCAGAGTGCCTACCCGGTACCGGTCGTCCAACATCTCCTACACTCACTGGGGGTGGCAGAATCTTTGTGAAACTCGACCTGGCTCAGGCTTATCAACAACTGCCGGTCGATGCTGAAACCGCCAAGGCTCAAACAATCGTAACACATCGAGGGGCCTTTAAATGCAACCGGCTCCAGTTTGGAGTCAGTGTCGCACCAGGGGTTTTCCAAAGCCTAATGGAAAGACTGCTACAAGGCTAAAAGGAGTCGTACCCTATTTCGACGACGTCTTAGTAGCAGCCCCCAACAAATGAGAATTGGAAAAAGCCTGAGAGCAGTGCTACAAAAATTTAAAGACTCTGGCCTCAAGGTAAAGAAAGAAAAGTGCCAGTTATGTACTGAAAGGGTTGAATTCCTTGGATACCTCCTTGACGAACAAGGAATTCACCCTACCAACAAGAAATTAAGGGCCATCAAAGAAGCCCCCAGACCAAAAAGCAAAATGGACCTCCAAGCATTCCTTGGACTCATTAACTTCTATAATATTTTCCTACCCCAGAAAGCCACTGTCGCGGAGCCTCTGCATAGACTCCTGGATAAAAAGGCACCCTGGATTTGGGGACGGCAAGAGGAACGCGCATTCCAACAGATAAAAGAGCTCCTGACTTCCGACGCAGTCCTCATGCAATACAACGAGACTTTACCACTGACGGTTACTTGTGATGCCTCACTCTTTGGCGTGGGAGCAATCCTAAGCCACACATTGCCCAATGGAACAGAGGCTCCCATTGCATTTTTCTCAAGAACCCTGTCCAAACCAGAGTGGAACTACAGTCAGCTGGATAAAGAAGCCCTCGCTATCGTCTCCGCTGTCAAAAGATTCCAGGAGTACATTTATGGCAGGACATTTTCAATTATTACTGACCATAAACCCCTACTCGGCATTCTGGCTGATAACAAACCCACTCCACACATCCTGTCACCTAGAATGACAAGATGGTCTGAATTTCTTGCTGCTTATAATTATCAATTAATACACCGACCTGGCAAATCTATCTCGCACGCCGATGCTTTAAGCTGATCCCCCTGCCAGACATGCAAGATGACCCAGCACCCACATTATCAATTTTGCAAATTGAAACTGCAACCATGTCACAATTGACCGTGCAAGACATTGCTCGTGAAACACGACGCGACAGACGATTGACGCGAGTTCTCAGCTGGGTTGAAAGGGGTGGCCAGAAAGTGAGACAAATGAACTCTTTAAACCATTTAAAAACCGGCAAACTGAACTCTTTTCCCAAAGAGGATGTATACTGTGGGGAGACCGGGTAATCATACCAGAAACAATACAAAAAACAGTTTTAAACATGCTGCATGATGGGTACCCAGGCATCGTACGTATGAAAGCCCTGGCCAGGAACTATGCTTGGTGGCCAGGCATGGACAAGCAAATTGAAACCTGGGTCGTCGCCAGTAACAGATGCCAAGAGACTCGCTCGGCTCCCCCAAAGCCCCACCGTTAGAATGGGAGACCCCCAGAGGCCCATGGTCACACATCCATATTGACTTCGCTGGGCCAACAAAAGGGCATAACCGTGATTACCGTTGATGCTTACTCCAATTGGCTCAAAGTAAGCAAAATGAAAACCACCACCGTGGAAGCCATCATAAAAAGTTAAACAAACTCTGTCATGCATGGTCTACCTGATGTCTTAGTATCAGACAACGGACCTCAGTTTACCTCATTAGCATTCAAGCAATACTTGGCAGACCGTGGCATCCAACACACATTGACATCGCCCGTTCACCCGGCAGCGAATGGTAGGGCTGAACGCATGATTCAATTCGCAAAAAGACTATTCAAAGAATTGAACATGGCGACATCCATGAGAAAATCATCAAAATGCTTCTGATCCAACACATCACGCCCAACACCACAACCAACAAAAGCCCAGCTGAGCTACTCATGGGCAGAAGACTCCGGTCACCCCTAGATCGTCTGTACCCTGCTTACACACCAGAGAAACCCCCAGGATCCTCTAGTAAAATCCGCTCCTTCAAGGTAGGAGACACTGTTTTTGCCAAGAACTTTACTGGGGACCCATTATGGCTTCCTGCGAAAATAACCCAGTTCACCGGCCCTCGTTCCTACCGACTCGAGACCACTGATGGGAGGTCTTGGAAACATCACATTGACCAGCTAAGGTCCAGGCTGGCCATTTCTCCCCTTACAGACTCTACCCAAGAAACCAGAGGGGGGATCCTCAAACTCTGAACAAGAACTGGTTTCTGCACAAGCAGAACACCCCCACACATGTTAAACAAAAATCAAACATTTAACCAACAAGATTTACCAGCTGACAGGGAACCGTGGCAGACGGGTACTTCGCCTGGAAGCAGCAAGCTCTACCAGCCCGGAGAATCCAGGCGGGAGCAGCAGAGCAAGCGACACAACCGACCCAGATGAACCAGGTGGGAGTTGCAGCTATAGGCCCGTCTCACCCTTCCAGGCGGTTCCTGAGAGAAGCTTGGGAGCGACGTGGAGCCCATCCCAACCTGACGATGACCACAGACATTGTGAACTGCACAAGTCAAGTAGACAGGTCCGAAGACCTGCCTACTTGCGTGACTACGTTTCCCTGCCCCTTGGATGGAAGCAAGGGGAGGGGTGTTCCATACTAGCAGGCTTGAAAGCCTGCATTCCTATTGGTTCGGAAAAGCTGGGCCCTGATTGGAAGATATGGTACTCTCTGATTGGCTCATATAGAGCTTGCCGCGATTGGCTAATACCAAGCGCGGCAAGCTCAAAAACCTGTCATTGGCTGCCTAGCCAGGGCCAAGCTCTATAAAAGGAGCAGCCTCGGCTAGGGGTTTTGTTTCAGTATCTGATTGCTAATAAAGAGCTGTCTGTTCACTACCATGAGTCTCGTCTCTCCTTGGGACCCACCGTCCAGACATAACACTGGCGCTGAGGGTGGGATACTGAGACAATAAGGCCGACCAGCACGTGGCAGACAGCGCAAAGATGACCAGCGAAATGGCCAGCAGCGCCATGCCACCCACACCATTTAAATCCAGTCAGCAAGGACTGGGAGTCCTACATTGATCGTTTCCAAATGTTCTTGGAATCAAGCAACCTGAAAGACGCCGCAGGCAGCAAGAAGCGAGCGGTCTTTTTGACACACTGCGGACCTGCCGTTTTTAAAATGGCCAAGGCGCTTGCAAAGCCAGCTGATGTCAAGACAATGGATTGGGACAACCTAGCTCCCATCCTTCGAAATCACTACGCTCCGGCTGTACCAACCCTGATCAGAAGGCATGACTTTTACCAGCGTGAGCTCAACGTGAGGGTGAGAGCATCGGTGAGTTCGTAGCCGACCTAAGAGACCTAGGGGTTTGTGCAGATTCGCTAACCTAGACGAAGCCATGCGAGACCGGGTCGTCCTCGGCCTAAAAGATCCAGCACTCCAAAGCTGCAACTTTCCTTATTGGGCAGGATTGCTTTGATTAAGATGAATATTCTGCCAAAATTTCTATATCTATTCCAGACAATACCAATCAAACTAAATAAAAAAATTTTTACGGAACTAAACAAAATAACATTGAATTTTATTTGGCAGGGGAAAAAGCTAGGATTAACGTAAAAAGCCCTACAAGATTTGAAAAGCAGAGGAGGGTTAGCCTTGCCAAACTGGGAAATATATCATCCGGCAGCCACCCTACTATGGATAAAGGATTGGGTGAACCTAACCAACAAAAGAACACTAGTATTAGAAGGCCACGATATGCAGAAAGGATGGCATGCCTTTCTGTGGGAATCTGGGAAACCCAGGCAATCATATTTCCATAGGCATCTTATCAGGGACTCTTTATTAACTAATTGGAAAAAGTACGTAAAAAACTTTATCTAAAAATACCAATTTGGCTATCTCCAATGGAAGCGATAGTACACCCTAATAATCTGGATATAACCAAAATGATTAAGTACGAAAATTTATTAGACCCACAAGGAAAGTTAAAAACACGACAAGAACTACAAGAGCGAGGATTTATAATTGATCAGTGGGTGTACCTTCAAATTCATAGTAAATACAAACAAGACATTAAGGAATTTGGAATCTACAATAAATTACAGACCCTAGACAAAATTCTACTAGGACCAAGTAAAAAAATATATCTAAATTTTACAAATATTTATTAGAAACAGAACTAGAACAAGAAATTGTCAAGGAAATATGATTGCGTGGAGCAGAAATGTGGGTCGGAGCATTACCTAGCAGAATGGGAAAAGATCTGGAACAGGAACATTAAGATCACAAAATCAGCAGCTTATAAAGAAAACTTATATAAAATGTTTTATAGATGGCACCTGCCCCCTTCGAGATTGGCGAAGATGCACCCCAACACGAGCCCCAAGTGTTGGAAATGTCAATACATAGATGGTACCTTCTTCCACATGTGGTGGTCATGCAAGGAAACCCAGAAGTACTGGCATAAAATTAGGCACTGGCTAGAGGAAATAACCATGGAACAAATTGAGTACAAACCACAGTCCTTCCTTCTAGGAATTTTTGATAAACAAATATCCAAAAAGTCAAAGTATATTACAATCCATATCTTAACCGCGGCCAGACTGGCATTTGCCCAGTGCTGGAAACTACCCTCTATCCTCACTGAACTTATGGTTATTCAGAAAATCTTACAATGCGCCGAAATGGACAAACTAACCCAAGCATTAAAAAATAAAGAATCTTCAACCTATTATAGCAATTGGAATCCTTTGTACACTTGGCTTAATCAAAGATAGATCACCTCTAAGAAAATTAAGGCCGAGGCCTCCGAGGCAGAGATAAAGAAAAGCACTGCTGACGATAGTTTGGAAGAAGAAAAGACCTTACAGACAGTCACAAAAATATGGTTTTATTATAATTGTTTTCTCTACTTCTGTTTTCCCCACTTTCCCCCCCTTCCCTTCCCTTTCCCTCTTTCCTCTCTCAAGCTTTCCTCTCTTTCCCTCTTGGCCTATGCCAAGACCTCTTAAATCTTTTTGTTGTATATAATTTGTAGCTGTGTTGTTGTTGTTTTTTTTAAAAGTAAAACTAATAAAGTTTATTTAAAAAAAAGAAAAGAAAATGAAACTGCTTCTGTCTATGTGTATCTTGCTCGCCTGCTGAAGTAAAAGAGAAACTAACTTGCTTGCTTGCTGAAGACTGGAGCTCTGCTCTGAACTTACAACATGTTTCTTTTTGAGTTTGCACCATATTGGAGAAATCTACAACTGGTTTGTAAAATCTACTTACTATGTTTATAAAGATGTTAAATGAAGCATCATCCATCCGTGTTTATTTTTCTGGCACTGAATTAATGCTGCAAAACTCTGCATAGAGTCTGAGTTCTCCCATTGACTTTGCCTGTCAGTAAATTGCAAAAGGGGATCACTGGGACACAACAACTGTCATAAATATGAGCCAATTGCTAAGCGCCCAAATTTTGATCACACGACCATAGGGATGCTGCATGGTGGTAAGTGGGAAAATCAGTCATGTCACTTCTTTTTCAGTGCTGTCCAAAATGGTCACTAAATGAATGGTTGTAAATCAAGAACTAACTGTAATGTAAACATACTGTAAAGATGGATCTAATATTCACAGTTATGCTTCTTGTCTAAAGGGCTGGAAACTGCAAGTCTGAAAATACCCTTCCTGTCCCTTACTTTTACTGGAGAATTCATCCTAGCTGGGGCATTTTGGGTGTCGAAATCCACACATCTTAAACTTTCCAAGTCTGGGGGGGGGGGGAGAGGGAATTGAAATAGAATTATGCCCCTTGTTGAAATTACAGATTGAGCTGTTGCGTGACCCTCAGCTGTGCTAAGCCTATTTAGCTAAACTATAGGCTAGTTTTGGAAAAGCCTTGATGCAAAATAGTCACCAACAGATTTTGATTTTTTTTTCCCAAGGGTTCTGCTCTTTTATTTGTGTTTCATGCATCCTCCCTTCCAATAGGCACCATGGGATTGTCTTTCATGGAACAGAAATGAAATATCCATTTTATATATATTCCATTGCTTGACCACAATAATAGAGGCGTATTCAGCCCTGGGTATTGAAGGGAGCTTTCCTGCCTCTTTCTGACAAGCTGTTGTTCTCTTTACTTTCCCTCTGACTTCCCTTGGAAGATCAAACAGCCCTGCTTTGAGCAAACAATTTGGAGTACCCCTGGCTCCTTCCCTGCAGCTCTGATGCATTTTCTAATTATCATGCCATTTTGCAGAACCCTTCTATTATGGTTCCTGCCAGGTTCATTAGAGCTTCTGTTTCCCTCTTCCAGTGTGACAAGCGTGCCTGTTATTTGGTCCTTTAATTCCTCTAAAAGGAACAAGATAGAAAAAAAACACAAGGCCTGGTCGTTACCGATAAAGGGGGCAAATCAAGTGACATTTGGCAAACAGAAAGGAAAACTTGCGGGATAAAAACACCAATTCTGATGCATGCAAAAAAAGTACCTGGTTGAAAATGTGTGTATGCCCCATTACAGGTAGTCTTTGACTTACATTTGATTATTGACCATTTGAAGTTGGGAGTGCCCTGAAAAAAGTGGCTTATGACCATTTTGCATTCTTATTACCATTACAGCATCCCCGATGATTGCGGAACAAAATTTGGATGCTTGCCAACTGGCACAATTTATGATAGTTGCTGTGTCCCAGGGTCATGTGATTACCTTTTGTGACCGTCTGACAACCAAAGTCAATGGGAAAGCCCTATTCACTTAACAACTATGTTGCCTACTTAACATCTGCAGTGATTCATTTAAGAACCACGTCAGGCAGTCATAAAATGGAGGCAAAACTCCCTTAACTATCTTGTTTAACAACATACATTTTGGGCTTAATTATGGTCATAAGGCAAGGACTACCTGAACAGTCCATGCCACCTCTGAACTCAGTTGTCCGTAGATTGTGGAAAGCAGAAGTTAGCAGTCTTCTAATTCATGTGAAGAACTTACTAGAGTCTTTTCTCTACACGGGCAAAGCAATTATTTACTACAACCAGGCTAATCATGCCACCTCATTAGAAGGTGATCATTAGAAGGAGATCAAAACACAAACGACGCACGAGATTACAACGCAGGACCCAGGATACCACAACAAAGAACTCGCAAGCCCATCACACAACCCATTACCCAAGCCTTTAAAACACGAGAGGCTAATGGAAAAAAGATCACTACAAAACAAACGACCTACAAAGTCGAAGACACAAACCTGAAGATGATGAATGTGACTTCATCGAAACGTCTGACTACCAAACCAAGTTAACCAACGTACTCCAAGACCCCACATACAAACCCCTAAACACAGACCCCACCACCTACCTAGAAAAAACCACCAGATCCAAAATAAAAGCCTCCCCATCAGCGAAGAATTCCAGCAAAGAATCATCCTCAGAGAGAAATCAGCCAGATGCCCTAAGCTTTATGGTCTACCCAAGATACACAAAGAAGGAAGCCCACTTACAAAAGAGCAGATCGAGTATAAACCAGAGTCCTTCCTACTAGGGATCTTTGACAAACAAAATTCCAAAAAAGCTAAATATATAACAATACATATATTAACTGCGGCCAGATTAGCCTTTGCACAATACTGGAAACAACATCAAATTCCATCAGATGAAGCGATTATTGATAAAATTTCAAAATGCGCAGAAATGGACAAACTGACTCTGGCACTAAAAAACAAAGATACTTCACAATATTATGATAGTTGGAATTGTTGGTATAATTGGATTAATCATAGATAAATTATACATCATAAGGCATAAGAGAAAAGTTTTAACTGATAATAATGAGATAGTGATATATGTATAGAATAGGTGTATATATGATATAAATCAAAGGCTATAAAAAAAAGATCTTGCAAACTGTAAAATAAGAATGTTTTTTAATTTTCCTTCTTTTTCTTTCTTTTTCCTTGCTTTTCAATCTTTTCTTTTCTTTCTTTTCTTCTTTCTTTTTTTTTCTTTCATTTATTTGAATATGTATTGTTGGCTGTTTTTAACTGTTAAAACTAATAAATTGTTTTATTAAAAAAAAAAAAGAAAAAACCACCAGATCCAAAATAAAAGCCTCCCCATCAGCGAAGAATTCCAGCAAAGAATCATCCTCAGAGAGAAATCAGCCAGATGCCCTAAGCTTTATGGTCTACCCAAGATACACAAAGAAGGAAGCCCACTTAGACCAATAGTCAGCTCCACAGGCTCACCTCTACAAAACCTAGCCTAATTTCTCGCCAAACAACTACAGCCCTATGTAGAATCCATCAACTCACACGTAAGAAACTCATTCCAGTTCACCAAGATCATAAAGAAACAAAACTTACAACCCAGCGACCTACTAGTGAGCTTCGATGTCATATCCCTCCTCACCCAAGTGCCAATAAAAGGAGCCTTGACAGCCATCCAAAACAAATACAACCCCCCCAAGCACATCTTAGATCTGACCAACCACTGCCTATCCAATACATACTTCACCTACAATGGACAAAAATATAAACAAATAGAAGGAGCACCCATGGGATCACCCCTCTCACCTGTCATCGCAAACCTCTACATGGAACACTTTGCAACGCAAGCTTTAGAACAATATGATCACAAACCCAAACTCTGGCTCAGATACGTAGATGATGTGAGAAGTGTTAATAAAGTATCCTTTTTATGACTCAAATCTCATGTTGAAAGATAGATTATGTCCTTGGAGTAAGGGAGTGCAGTACCAGGCATATGCCTTTGAAGCGCTGGGAATTATCACACTTTTTGGAATGTCTTTGAAATGCCAGATACCGGGTAAGAAAGTGTTGGTTATGTGCTGGGTACCAAAAAGATAATAAAATGTAACTTGTATCCTGAAAGATGTATTGTAAATCAAGCCATTTGTATACGGTGTGTGTATGTGTGTAGTTTTAGAGTATAAAAGTAGAGCGAAAGCTGTGCTTTTTGTTCCTCCCAGCTGCCAAGGGTGGAACCCATCTGCAGATGTATATCCAATAAAGCCTTTTTCCTTGGATCAACTTTGAATCCTGGTGGGTTTTTCTTTAGCCACAATCTCACAATTTGGGGGCTCGTCCGGGATCCTCGACGGTGGTCGACTGGAAAGCCCATTCTGATATGCCCATTCTATTTGAGCTGCAAGGAGCATCCAGCCCCACCCTAATATCCATCTGGTGGTGCCTCTCTCTCTTGGCCAAGGACCAAAAAATTATTTAGGTGATAGGGATAGGAGCAACCTTTTTTTCCTCTCACCTTCGCAAAACTGGGGAACGCCCTGGCAGAGTCATGTGGAAGGGAAGGAGCGTTCCTCAATTCGAGCTCAGCCTAAGCAAGCAGAGACTGAAGCACCTCCCATCTCTGGATGCTCCTCACAGGTCAAATAGAATGGGCATATCAGGTAAGTACCAACGCCCCTTCTAGGACACTGAAATTGTCATAAATGTGAGTCATTTGCCATCTGTCTGAATTTTGCTCATATCACCATTGATCACACTTCCTCTAATCCTTTTAACATATAGGTAAGTCCTCAATTTATGATGTCATTGGAACTGCCAATTATGGTCCTACGTTGTGATGGTTGCCAAGTAGGTCATCATGTGACCAAACCAATGTTATTACTTTTTTTTGTAGTGGTTGTTAAGAGAACTCATGGGGTATTGTTTTTTCTGGAAACCAGCATATGTAGCAATAAGCAATAAGACTTATATACAGCTTCACAGTGCTTTACAGCCCTCTCTAATCAGTTTGCAGAACCAGCATATTGCCCCCAACAGTCTGGGTCCTCGTTTTACCAACAGTTGGAAGGCTGAGTCAACCATGAACCAGTGAGATTCAGACAGTGGTGGTATGCTACTAGTTCGGACTGGTTCGGCCGAACAGTAGTAAAAAAAGCCGACAATCAGCTAAGAGGAGGAAAAACATCCTTAGACATCAGCTGAGAGGAAAAAGAAAAGTGCAGGATTGGCCCTCCCACTGGCCCCTCTGATTTTCTCTTCTTTATTCTCTCAGGTGATTGGCGCTGCAAGTCTCAGCTGGTATGGGGAAAGCTGTGCGCCATTAGGCAAAGCATGCCCACCAAGCCACACCCACTGAACCTGTGGTAAAACAATTTGCAAACCACCACTGGATTCAAACTGCTGGGGGCTGACAGTCAGCAGAATTAGCCTGCGTTGTGGCATTCTAACCACTGCTCCATCAAGGCTCATCATGGAACATGATTCAACTATAGCCGTTAGCTTATTGTTGCTAAAATACAAGAAACTGGACTCTAAAGAACACTGGGATGGTGGGAATTAAACTGTCTGTTAAATGGATTTAGAGGATCTTTCTCACAAGCACAGAATAGGGAGGGAATATGGAAGAAATCTTGAAACTACCAAAAGTGCAAACCAGTATCAGCTGCATTTTGTTACTGGAATCAGAAACATTAGGACAGATGTGTCAAACTTGCAGCATCACACGACGTATCGTGACTTCCCCCCCCCTCTTTGCTAAACTGGGTGTGACCAGCACGTGACTTATCTGGCCTGTGGGCCACGAGTTTGACAGCCCTGCCCTAGGCTATCAGGACCATTTTCTGCCTTTTAAAATTGGATTTGGCTTACAGCTAAAATACTGAGATATGGAACTTAGTTTTATATATGTGATTTAATGTGATTATTTTAGAGCTCTTGATTTTTGTTTTTATAATTGGTTGAAGACATTACATATTGGAATCTGCTTTCCTGGAAAGGTTTTTTTTTCCTTTGTTTCCTTGCACTCTTTTTTTCTAAATTGTGTTATCTTTCATTGTTGTGACTAAAACTTGTAATAAAAGTATTACAAAAAATGAACACTGTAAAACTGAAGCATGATAAGCTCAATTAATCCATTACATTTAAGCTTTCCTATCTTATTAAGCTTAAGATTTCAGCATCTTAAATTCAAAGAAATGTGCTAATCATTTTTCTCAACAAGATGTATATACTATTTCTTTAGAACAATCGCATCACAGGAGGCTAATTAGGGATTCCAATAATTTATTCTGGCTATGCAAAGTTGCATGTAAAAAAGCTTACTGCCTAGTAAATAAGCACAGGATTCCCCCCTTTTTCAAATATCATAATTGCTGTGATACTCTGTGCCTAACAAAATTTTCTGTTACTTTCCAGTTTATGAAACCAGGGAAAAATACTTCCCTCAGTATAATTTCTGTGGATCTGAAGCCATCTTTCTATGTTTTGTACATTCACAATCCAGTTCTCATTTGGGACTGGATGTCTTATTTCAAATGTAAACAAGATCCAAGAAAACTAACGGACCTAAAAACGCAGTCAGAAGAGAAGAAAATACTTTCTTCCCTCTTCCAGCACCTTAAAGCCACAGGACATGAAATTAATTTCGGAGGAACCAAATTAATATCCAACACTGAACACTCCAGCCAAAGAATAATCAGGGAAGCCATCGAGATAGAGGAACACCCCCATAACATGAATAGACAGGACGATACCTCCCGCCTACCAGACATCTGGAAGCTAGCCCTCACCAACAAACGAGTCACAGCCATGAAAAGCAACACCAGACCGAAAACAACATGGGACACCACCGCCAATCCCCCTCATCAGACCCAGGCCCAAGCCCATCCTATAAACGAAGGACAACCACCATCCAGAACACAGACCATGGCTGCCTCGCGAGCTGTCGCACCCCCCGACCCCAAAACCAAACAAGCTGATACAAGCCAAGAACACAGACCCAGACCCCAAACTTGAAGCCAGACTAAAACCCAGAATGCTATATCACAGCCACCCGCTCAGGATATCACATCAGAAAACTCAGTAAATTATACCACAAGAGCTCAAGAAGTTGCAACACAGCAAATGACCCAGGATATCACAACACAAGACCAAGGATACCACAGCAATAAGTCTCACAAGGTCATCCCACAACCCATTACCCAAGCCGTTACTACACAGGAGGCTAATGCAAAAGAGATCAAAACACAAAGCGACACACGAGATTACAACGCAGGACCCAGGATACCACAACAAAGAACTGCAAGCCCATCACACAACCCATTACCCAAGCCTTTAAAACACGAGAGGCTAATGGAAAAAAGATCACTACAAAACAAGCGACCTACAAAGTCGAAGACACAAACCTAAAGATGATGAATGTGACTTCATCGAAACGTCTGACTACCAAACCAAGTTAACCAACGTACTCCAAGACCCCACATACAAACCCCTAAACACAGACCCCACCACCTACCTAGAAAAAACCACCAGATCCAAAATAAAAGCCTCCCCATCAGCGAAGAATTCCAGCAAAGAATCATCCTCAGAGAGAAATCAGCCAGATGCCCTAAGCTTTATGGTCTACCCAAGATACACAAAGAAGGAAGCCCACTTACAAAAGAGCAGATCGAGTATAAACCAGAGTCCTTCCTACTAGGGATCTTTGACAAACAAAATTCCAAAAAAGCTAAATATATAACAATACATATATTAACTGCGGCCAGATTAGACATGAATAGACAGGACGATACCTCCCGCCTACCAGACATCTGGAAGCTAGCCCTCACCAACAAACGAGTCACAGCCATGAAAAGCAACACCAGACCGAAAACAACATGGGACACCACCGCCAATCCCCCTCATCAGACCCAGGCCCAAGCCCATCCTATAAACGAAGGACAACCACCATCCAGAACACAGACCATGGCTGCCTCGCGAGCTGTCGCACCCCCCGACCCCAAAACCAAACAAGCTGATACAAGCCAAGAACACAGACCCAGACCCCAAACTTGAAGCCAGACTAAAACCCAGAATGCTATATCACAGCCACCCGCTCAGGATATCACATCAGAAAACTCAGTAAATTATACCACAAGAGCTCAAGAAGTTGCAACACAGCAAATGACCCAGGATATCACAACACAAGACCAAGGATACCACAGCAATAAGTCTCACAAGGTCATCCCACAACCCATTACCCAAGCCGTTACTACACAGGAGGCTAATGCAAAAGAGATCAAAACACAAACGACACACGAGATTACAACGCAGGACCCAGGATACCACAACAAAGAACTCGCAAGCCCATCACACAACCCATTACCCAAGCCTTTAAAACACGAGAGGCTAATGGAAAAAAGATCACTACAAAACAAACGACCTACAAAGTCGAAGACACAAACCTAAAGATGATGAATGTGACTTCATCGAAATGTCTGACTACCAAACCAAGTTAACCAACGTACTCCAAGACCCCACATACAAACCCCTAAACACAGACCCCACCACCTACCTAGAAAAAACCACCAGATCCAAAATAAAAGCCTCCCCATCAGCGAAGAATTCCAGCAAAGAATCATCCTCAGAGAGAAATCAGCCAGATGCCCTAAGCTTTATGGTCTACCCAAGATACACAAAGAAGGAAGCCCACTTACAAAAGAGCAGATCGAGTATAAACCAGAGTCCTTCCTACTAGGGATCTTTGACAAACAAAATTCCAAAAAGCTAAATATATAACAATACATATATTAACTGCGGCCAGATTAGACATGAATAGACAGGACGATACCTCCCGCCTACCAGACATCTGGAAGCTAGCCCTCACCAACAAAGCGAGTCACAGCCATGAAAAGCAACACCAGACCGAAAACAACATGGGACACCACCGCCAATCCCCCTCATCAGACCCAGGCCCAAGCCCATCCTATAAAAGAAGGACAACCACCATCCAGAACACAGACCATGGCTGCCTCATGAGCTGTCGCACCCCGACCCCAAAACCAAACAAGCTGATACAAGCCAAGAACACAGACCCAGACCCCAAACTTGAAGCCAGACTAAAACCCAGAATGCTATATCACAGCCACCCGCTCAGGATATCACATCAGAAAACTCAGTAAATTATACCACAAGAGCTCAAGAAGTTGCAACACAGCAAATGACCCAGGATATCACAACACAAGACCAAGGATACCACAGCAATAAGTCTCACAAGGTCATCCCACAACCCATTACCCAAGCCGTTACTACACAGGAGGCTAATGCAAAAGAGATCAAAACACAAACGACACACGAGATTACAACGCAGGACCCAGGATACCACAACAAAGAACTCTTAAGCCCATCACACAACCCATTACCCAAGCCTTTAAAACACGAGAGGCTAATGGAAAAAGATCACTACAAAACAAACGACCTACAAAGTCGAAGACACAAACCTAAAGATGATGAATGTGACTTCATCGAAACGTCTGACTACCAAACCAAGTTAACCAACGTACTCCAAGACCCCACATACAAACCCCTAAACACAGACCCCACCACCTACCTAGAAAAACCACCAGATCCAAAATAAAAGCCTCCCCATCAGCGAAGAATTCCAGCAAAGAATCATCCTCAGAGAGAAATCAGCCAGATGCCCTAAGCTTTATGGTCTACCCAAGATACACAAAGAAGGAAGCCCACTTACAAAAGAGCAGATCGAGTATAAACCAGAGTCCTTCCTACTAGGGATCTTTGACAAACAAAATTCCAAAAAAGCTAAATATATAACAATACATATATTAACTGCGGCCAGATTAGACATGAATAGACAGGACGATACCTCCCGCCTACCAGACATCTGGAAGCTAGCCCTCACCAACAAACGAGTCACAGCCATGAAAAGCAACACCAGACCGAAAACAACATGGGACACCACCGCCAATCCCCTCATCAGACCCAGGCCCAAGCCCATCCTATAAACGAAGGACAACCACCATCCAGAACACAGACCATGGCTGCCTCGCGAGCTGTCGCACCCCCGACCCCAAAACCAAACAAGCTGATACAAGCCAAGAACACAGACCCAGACCCCAAACTTGAAGCCAGACTAAAACCCAGAATGCTATATCACAGCCACCCGCTCAGGATATCACATCAGAAAACTCAGTAAATTATACCACAAGAGCTCAAGAAGTTGCAACACAGCAAATGACCCAGGATATCACAACACAAGACCAAGGATACCACAGCAATAAGTCTCACAAGGTCATCACACAACCCATTACCCAAGCCGTTACTACACAGGAGGCTAATGCAAAAGAGATCAAAACACAAACGACACACGAGATTACAACGCAGGACCCAGGATACCACAACAAAGAACTCGCAAGCCCATCACACAACCCATTACCCAAGCCTTTAAAACACGAGAGGCTAATGGAAAAAAGATCACTACAAAACAAACAACCTACAAAGTCGAAGACACAAACCTAAAGATGATGAATGTGACTTCATCGAAACGTCTGACTACCAAACCAAGTTAACCAACGTACTCCAAGACCCCACATACAAACCCCTAAACACAGACCCCACCACCTACCTAGAAAAAACCACCAGATCCAAAATAAAAGCCTCCCCATCAGCGAAGAACTCCAGCAAAGAATCATCCTCAGAGAGAAATCAGCCAGATGCCCTAAGCTTTATGGTCTACCCAAGATACACAAAGAAGGAAGCCCACTTACAAAAGAGCAGATCGAGTATAAACCAGAGTCCTTCCTACTAGGGATCTTTGACAAACAAAATTCCAAAAAAGCTAAATATATAACAATACATATATTAACTGTGGCCAGATTAGACATGAATAGACAGGACGATACCTCCCGCCTACCAGACATCTGGAAGCTAGCCCTCACCAACAAACGAGTCACAGCCATGAAAAGCAACACCAGACCGAAAACAACATGGGACACCACCGCCAATCCCCTCATCAGACCCAGGCCCAAGCCCATCCTATAAACGAAGGACAACCACCATCCAGAACACAGACCATGGCTGCCTCGCGAGCTGTCGCACCCCCGACCCCAAAACCAAACAAGCTGATACAAGCCAAGAACACAGACCCAGACCCCAAACTTGAAGCCAGACTAAAACCCAGAATGCTATATCACAGCCACCCGCTCAGGATATCACATCAGAAAACTCAGTAAATTATACCACAAGAGCTCAAGAAGTTGCAACACAGCAAATGACCCAGGATATCACAACACAAGACCAAGGATACCACAGCAATAAGTCTCACAAGGTCATCCCACAACCCATTACCCAAGCCGTTACTACACAGGAGGCTAATGCAAAAGAGATCAAAACACAAACGACACACGAGATTACAACGCAGGACCCAGGATACCACAACAAAGAACTCGCAAGCCCATCACACAACCCATTACCCAAGCCTTTAAAACACGAGAGGCTAATGGAAAAAGATCACTACAAAACAAACGACCTACAAAGTCGAAGACACAAACCTAAAGATGATGAATGTGACTTCATCAAAACGTCTGACTACCAAACCAAGTTAACCAACGTACTCCAAGACCCCACATACAAACCCCTAAACACAGACCCCACCACCTACCTAGAAAAAACCACCAGATCCAAAATAAAAGCCTCCCCATCAGCGAAGAATTCCAGCAAAGAATCATCCTCAGAGAGAAATCAGCCAGATGCCCTAAGCTTTATGGTCTACCCAAGATACACAAAGAAGGAAGCCCACTTACAAAAGAGCAGATCGAGTATAAACCAGAGTCCTTCCTACTAGGGATCTTTGACAAACAAAATTCCAAAAAGCTAAATATATAACAATACATATATTAACTGTGGCCAGATTAGACATGAATAGACAGGACGATACCTCCCGCCTACCAGACATCTGGAAGCTAGCCCTCACCAACAAACGAGTCACAGCCATGAAAAGCAACACCAGACCGAAAACAACATGGGACACCACCGCCAATCCCCCTCATCAGACCCAGGCCCAAGCCCATCCTATAAACGAAGGACAACCACCATCCAGAACACAGACCATGGCTGCCTCGCGAGCTGTCGCACCCCCGACCCCAAAACCAAACAAGCTGATACAAGCCAAGAACACAGACCCAGACCCCAAACTTGAAGCCAGACTAAAACCCAGAATGCTATATCACAGCCACCCGCTCAGGATATCACATCAGAAAACTCAGTAAATTATACCACAAGAGCTCAAGAAGTTGCAACACAGCAAATGACCCAGGATATCACAACACAAGACCAAGGATACCACAGCAATAAGTCTCACAAGGTCATCCCACAACCCATTACCCAAGCACGTTACTACACAGGAGGCTAATGCAAAAGAGATCAAAACACAAACGACACACGAGATTACAACGCAGGACCCAGGATACCACAACAAAGAACTCGTAAGCCCATCACACAACCCATTACCCAAGCCTTTAAAACACGAGAGGCTAATGGAAAAAGATCACTACAAAACAAACGACCTACAAAGTCGAAGACACAAACCTAAAGATGATGAATGTGACTTCATCGAAACGTCTGACTACCAAACCAAGTTAACCAACGTACTCCAAGACCCCACATACAAACCCCTAAACACAGACCCCACCACCTACCTAGAAAAAACCACCAGATCCAAAATAAAAGCCTCCCCATCAGCGAAGAATTCCAGCAAAGAATCATCCTCAGAGAGAAATCAGCCAGATGCCCTAAGCTTTATGGTCTACCCAAGATACACAAAGAAGGAAGCCCACTTACAAAAGAGCAGATCGAGTATAAACCAGAGTCCTTCCTACTAGGGATCTTTGACAAACAAAATTCCAAAAAGCTAAATATATAACAATACATATATTAACTGCGGCCAGATTAGACATGAATAGACAGGACGATACCTCCCGCCTACCAGACATCTGGAAGCTAGCCCTCACCAACAAAGCGAG
Source organism: Pseudonaja textilis (assembly GCF_049901715.1). Taxonomy (NCBI): domain Eukaryota; kingdom Metazoa; phylum Chordata; class Lepidosauria; order Squamata; family Elapidae; genus Pseudonaja; species Pseudonaja textilis. The sequence goes on from NC_142008.1 coordinate 8,146,020, forward strand.
TCACAGCCATGAAAAGCAACACCAGACCGAAAACAACATGGGACACCACCGCCAATCCCCCTCATCAGACCCAGGCCCAAGCCCATCCTATAACGAAGGACAACCACCATCCAGAACACAGACCATGGCTGCCTCGCGAGCTGTCGCACCCCGACCCCAAAACCAAACAAGCTGATACAAGCCAAGAACACAGACCCAGACCCCAAACTTGAAGCCAGACTAAAACCCAGAATGCTATATCACAGCCACCCGCTCAGGATATCACATCAGAAAACTCAGTAAATTATACCACAAGAGCTCAAGAAGTTGCAACACAGCAAATGACCCAGGATATCACAACACAAGACCAAGGATACCACAGCAATAAGTCTCACAAGGTCATCACACAACCCATTACCCAAGCCGTTACTACACAGGAGGCTAATGCAAAAGAGATCAAAACACAAACGACACACGAGATTACAACGCAGGACCCAGGATACCACAACAAAGAACTCGCAAGCCCATCACACAACCCATTACCCAAGCCTTTAAAACACGAGAGGCTAATGGAAAAAGATCACTACAAAACAAACGACCTACAAAGTCGAAGACACAAACCTAAAGATGATGAATGTGACTTCATCGAAACGTCTGACTACCAAACCAAGTTAACCAACGTACTCCAAGACCCCACATACAAACCCCTAAACACAGACCCCACCACCTACCTAGAAAAAAACCACCAGATCCAAAATAAAAGCCTCCCCATCAGCGAAGAATTCCAGCAAAGAATCATCCTCAGAGAGAAATCAGCCAGATGCCCTAAGCTTTATGGTCTACCCAAGATACACAAAGAAGGAAGCCCACTTACAAAAGAGCAGATCGAGTATAAACCAGAGTCCTTCCTACTAGGGATCTTTGACAAACAAAATTCCAAAAAAGCTAAATATATAACAATACATATATTAACTGCGGCCAGATTAGACATGAATAGACAGGACGATACCTCCCGCCTACCAGACATCTGGAAGCTAGCCCTCACCAACAAACGAGTCACAGCCATGAAAAGCAACACCAGACCGAAAACAACATGGGACACCACCGCCAATCCCCTCATCAGACCCAGGCCCAAGCCCATCCTATAAACGAAGGACAACCACCATCCAGAACACAGACCATGGCTGCCTCGCTGAGCTGTCGCACCCCCGACCCCAAAACCAAACAAGCTGATACAAGCCAAGAACACAGACCCAGACCCCAAACTTGAAGCCAGACTAAAACCCAGAATGCTATATCACAGCCACCCGCTCAGGATATCACATCAGAAAACTCAGTAAATTATACCACAAGAGCTCAAGAAGTTGCAACACAGCAAATGACCCAGGATATCACAACACAAGACCAAGGATACCACAGCAATAAGTCTCACAAGGTCATCACACAACCCATTACCCAAGCCCCTACACAGGAGGCTAATGCAAAAGAGATCAAAACACAAACGACACACGAGATTACAACGCAGGACCCAGGATACCACAACAAAGAACTCGCAAGCCCATCACACAACCCATTACCCAAGCCTTTAAAACACGAGAGGCTAATGGAAAAAAGATCACTACAAAACAAACGACCTACAAAGTCGAAGACACAAACCTAAAGATGATGAATGTGACTTCATCGAAACGTCTGACTACCAAACCAATTTAACCAACATACTCCAAGACCCCACATACAAACCCCTAAACACAGACCCCACCACCTACCTAGAAAAACCACCAGATCCAAAATAAAAGCCTCCCCATCAGCGAAGAATTCCAGCAAAGAATCATCCTCAGAGAGAAATCAGCCAGATGCCCTAAGCTTTATGGTCTACCCAAGATACACAAAGAAGGAAGCCCACTTACAAAAGAGCAGATCGAGTATAAACCAGAGTCCTTCCTACTAGGGATCTTTGACAAACAAAATTCCAAAAAAGCTAAATATATAACAATACATATATTAACTGCGGCCAGATTAGACATGAATAGACAGGACGATACCTCCCGCCTACCAGACATCTGGAAGCTAGCCCTCACCAACAAACGAGTCACAGCCATGAAAAGCAACACCAGACCGAAAACAACATGGGACACCACCGCCAATCCCCTCATCAGACCCAGGCCCAAGCCCATCCTATAAACGAAGGACAACCATCATCCAGAACACAGACCATGGCTGCCTTGCGAGCTGTCGCACCCCCGACCCCAAAACCAAACAAGCTGATACAAGCCAAGAACACAGACCCAGACCCCAAACTTGAAGCCAGACTAAAACCCAGAATGCTATATCACAGCCACCCGCTCAGGATATCACATCAGAAAACTCAGTAAATTATACCACAAGAGCTCAAGAAGTTGCAACACAGCAAATGACCCAGGATATCACAACACAAGACCAAGGATACCACAGCAATAAGTCTCACAAGGTCATCACACAACCCATTACCCAAGCCGTTACTACACAGGAGGCTAATGCAAAAGAGATCAAAACACAAACGACACACGAGATTACAACGCAGGACCCAGGATACCACAACAAAGAACTCGCAAGCCCATCACACAACCCATTACCCAAGCCTTTAAAACACGAGAGGCTAATGGAAAAAGATCACTACAAAACAAACGACCTACAAAGTCGAAGACACAAACCTAAAGATGATGAATGTGACTTCATCGAAACGTCTGACTACCAAACCAAGTTAACCAACGTACTCCAAGACCCCACATACAAACCCCTAAACACAGACCCCACCACCTACCTAGAAAAACCACCAGATCCAAAATAAAAGCCTCCCATCAGCGAAGAATTCCAGCAAAGAATCATCCTCAGAGAGAAATCAGCCAGATGCCCTAAGCTTTATGGTCTACCCAAGATACACAAAGAAGGAAGCCCACTTACAAAAGAGCAGATCGAGTATAAACCAGAGTCCTTCCTACTAGGGATCTTTGACAAACAAAATTCCAAAAAGCTAAATATATAACAATACATATATTAACTGCGCCAGATTAGCCTTTGCACAATACTGGAAACAACATCAAATTCCATCAGATGAAGCGATTATTGATAAAATTTCAAAATGCGCAGAAATGGACAAACTGACTCTGGCACTAAAAACAAAGATACTTCACAATATTATGATAGTTGGAATTGTTGGTATGATTGGATTAATCATAGATAAATTATACATCATAAGGCATAAGAGAAAAGTTTTAACTGATAATAATGAGATAGTGATATATGTATAGAATAGGTGTATATATGATATAAATCAAAGGCTATAAAAAAAAAAAGATCTTGCAAACTGTAAAATAAGAATGTTTTTAATTTTCCTTCTTTTTCTTTCTTTTTCCTTGCTTTTCAATCTTTTCTTTTCTTTCTTTTCTTCTTTCTTTTTTTTCTTTCATTTATTTGAATATGTATTGTTGGCTGTTTTTAACTGTTAAAACTAATAAATTGTTTTATTAAAAAAAAAAAAGAAAAAACCACCAGATCCAAAATAAAAGCCTCCCCATCAGCGAAGAATTCCAGCAAAGAATCATCCTCAGAGAGAAATCAGCCAGATGCCCTAAGCTTTATGGTCTACCCAAGATACACAAAGAAGGAAGCCCACTTAGACCAATAGTCAGCTCCACAGGCTCACCTCTACAAAACCTAGCCTAATTTCTCGCCAAACAACTATAGCCCTATGTAGAATCCATCAACTCACACGTAAAAAACTCATTCCAGTTCACCAAGATCATAAAGAAACAAAACTTACAACCCAGCGACCTACTAGTGAGCTTCGATGTCATATCCTCCTCACCCAAGTGCCAATAAAAGGAGCCTTGACAGCCATCCAAAACAAATACAACCCCCCCAAGCACATCTTAGATCTGACCAACCACTGCCTATCCAATACATACTTCACCTACAATGGACAAAAATATAAACAAATAGAAGGAGCACCCATGGGATCACCCCTCTCACCTGTCATCGCAAACCTCTACATGGAACACTTTGCAACGCAAGCTTTAGAACAATATGATCACAAACCCAAACTCTGGCTCAGATACGTAGATGATGTGAGAAGTGTTAATAAAGTATCCTTTTTATGACTCAAATCTCATGTTGAAAGATAGATTATGTCCTTGGAGTAAGGGAGTGCAGTACCAGGCATATGCCTTTGAAGCGCTGGGAATTATCACACTTTTTGGAATGTCTTTGAAATGCCAGATACCGGGTAAGAAAGTGTTGGTTATGTGCTGGGTACCAAAAAAGATAATAAAATGTAACTTGTATCCTGAAAGATGTATTGTAAATCAAGCCATTTGTATACGGTGTGTGTATTTGTGTAGTTTTAGAGTATAAAAGTAGAGCGAAAGCTGTGCTTTTTGTTCCTCCCAGCTGCCAAGGGTGGAACCCATCTGCAGATGTATATCCAATAAAGCCTTTTTCCTTGGATCAACTTTGAATCCTGGTGGGTTTTTCTTTAGCCACAATCTCACAATTTGGGGGCTCGTCCGGGATCCTCGACGGTGGTCGACTGGAAAGCGGGGACCAGGTAAGAGAGTGGCCACAACCTCCCATTGAGAGGCACCTCTCCCCGAATTCGGTCAGACTCCCGAGGTGACTTTGAATCCAGACGGTCCTTGGAAAAAGAACCTTGACGAAATGCCGGCTGAGAGTTTGTGAAATCGATCTGATTTGGGGACGCCCACACATCCTTTGACTGCGGAGAGTCCAGGAGTGATCAGATCAGGTAAACTTTGTTCCTTTCATTTGTAGCCCAAAAGAGAAAGATCCTTAAACTCTCTGGGAGAATCCAGCGCCTGCTGGAGGATTGGGACTAGGAGACTGGGAGAAAGAGGTCCTTAAACTCTCTGGGAGAATCCAGCACTTGCTGGAGGACTGGGACTGGTGAGTTAAGGCTCTGGGAGCCTGAACGAATAGAGATGGGAAAGGGACAAAGCGAGGGTCTTGGAGACCTGGAAGAAGCCTGTCTGGGACAGGGAAGATTTGACAATGGCAGAAAACCTATTCCGGTAGATTCGCCCCTGGGACAACTACTTAAGCAGTGGTTTTCCCCGAACCTGAAGGAATTCACCAGACGTCTCGAAAAGAAAAACATGATTTATCTTTGTCGAGATAGATGGCCAAAATATCCTCTGATTGATCCCAAATTTCCATATCACTGGAGTCCTGAGGGGGAAACCAGTACCTATTGGATGACCCAATTGCAAGACTATATTCTCCAACACAAAATGACCACCCAAATTGCATACATAGAGGTATGGTTTCATGTGAAATTTGCAACAGGAGGGCAATGAAAGCGAGACGGATGATTGGCTTCAGAGTCCACCGCCCTCTAATCCTAACTTAAACAACATGTCCTAGCCTCCAATGTTCGAGCCCATCAGGACATAGCCAAGATTACGGCCGCAGCTGAGTTCTCGGCCGACGCTACCTTTCACTAGGTCAAATTTTCCACCCGTGCCATCTCCTCCCATGTCTCTGCTCGCCGTCTGCTCTGGCTAAAGCACTGGCAGGCAGATCTCAAGAATAAAGTAAAATTGGCTTCCACTCCCCCCAATTTTTTCATGCCATGCCCACTCTCCAAAAACCACACCAAGCGCAGCCTCATGGACACAGCAATTCAACACCTTCTTGATATACAGGCCATCCAGCCCATCCCTCAGTCTCAAAGAGGACAGGGATTCTATTCCCACCTCTTTGTGGTCCCCAAACACTCGGGGGGATGGGGAGCGATTCTTTCCCCATAGAAAATTCAGAAAATGGATAATTGGGGAGCTGTGGGAATGGTTGATCTTCTGAAAGCAGCCCAACAAGTTTTTGTGAACAGAGACACTGTAAAAACCAGACAGAAGTCACAAATGATGGTTGCAGCTGTACAGGCTGCAACAAAGAGCGAAGTAAAGAAAAGTGGGAATTTTGGGAAGGGTCCAATTGGAGAAAGAAGAGAGAATTTTTGGGGATACAATCAGGGAGGTTTTCGAGATAGAGGAAGAGGTTCCAGAGGAAGAGGCATGGGAATGAGACAGCCTGGAATGGATAGGAGTTGCTTCAGATGTGGGAAGGAAGGTCACTTTGCGCGCGAGTGTCCTACCAACCAAGAAGAGCGGAGTTATGCATTGTATGATGATTAGGGCTGTTCTGGCTCCTTTAAGAGGACCTGCGGGGAGCCATTGGTAAACATTTTAGTGGGTCCTAACCATCAGGAGTGGCTGTCCTGATAGACACCGGCGCAAGCCGGACTTCTGTGTGTGACCGGTAGAAGGTGCACATAGATCAAGGAAAGTGATAAAAGTAGTTGGGGTGAGTGGAAAATTGCAGGATGTGAGTGTGTTTGAACAAATTAGACTGGAAATGAATGAAGTGGTGACTGAAGCTGAAGTGTTGTATATTCCTGATTCTGGAGTGAATTTGCTGGGGAGAGATTTGTTGCCTGTGTTCGGTATCCAGCTGTGGGATACCGGGAAGGGAATAAGGATGATTAGTTAATGATTTGAGGAGGATCTCCTGATCCCTATACTATCTTGGGACGAATTCCTCCCAAAGACTGTGATAGATCTGAAGGATGCCTTCTGGGCATGCCCCTTGAGGAGGGAAGTAGAGACCTGTTTACATTTGAATGGGATGATCCTGAGACTGGAAGAAAACAGCAGTTAAGGTGGACAGTACTTCCCCAGGGCTATACTGAGAGCCCTTTGTTGTTTGGACAGGCTTTGGAAGAAAAGCTAGTGTCTTTTGAGAAAGGGAAAGGGATCGTGTTGATTCAGTATGTGGATGACTTGTTGTTGACTGGGGAGAAAGAGAAAGAGGTTAGAGCAGCATTTGTGGCCTTGTTAAATTGGCTGAAAGAGCAAGGATTGACAGTTTCAAGGGAAAAGATCCAGTTTGTGGAAAGGAAGGTGAAATATTTGGGGCATTAAGTCAAAAGCCCTTGGATTGTTGGGGTATTGTAGAGTCTGGGTGGACCAGTACACTGTGCTAGCTCAATTCCTGCACAGGAAGCTGATAGGAAAAGGAGAAAGTATAGAATGGTTAGAGGGAGATGATGAAAAATGGGAAGGTTTAAAGAAGGCACTGTCATCCGCACCGGTTTTGGCTTTGCCCAATTTAGAGCTCCCATTTCATCTGTATGTGTCAGCAGCCCAGGGAATGGCACTAGGAGTGTTGGCGCAGAAGAGGGGAGGGCAATACCAGCCCACTGCCTTTCTGAGCAAAACTCTGGAGAAGGGAGAAGACAGGAGTGGGAAGCTGAGGATCATGATTGTTTGTTGCAAGTAGATTTGATGACAAAAGTGAGGGAGGATCTGGAAGAGACTCCTTTGAAAGATGGGGAAAGGTGGTTTGTGGATGGATCAAGCAGGGTTGAGGAAGAAAAAAAGGAAGTCAGGATTTGCAGTCGTGACAGGAGAAGGGGAGGTCATAGAAAAGGGCTCCCTTCCTTCCTCATGGTCTGCGCAGAAGTGCGAGTTGTTTGCTCTGAAAAGGGCCTTAGAGTTGGCTGAAGGAATTGATGTGACAATCTGGACTGATTCCAAATACGCCTGGGGTGTGGTCCAAACCTTTGGTAAAATCTGGCGGGAGAGGGGCTTTATCAAGGCTGATGGGAAACAAGTTGAACAATTACAGCTTGTGGAACAGGCCTTGGGGGCCCTGCAACTGCCAGATCAAGTGGCAATAGTGCATGTGAATGCTCATCAGAAGTAGTTGGGAATAGGCGGGCAGACTAGTGGGCTGGCCTTTCCAGAGAGCACAGATTGATTTCACTGAATTACCAGAGAAGGGGGGGTGGAAATATTTACTTGTGATTAAAGATCATCTGACAGGGTGGGTGGAGGCCTATCCAACTAGGAGAGCCACAGCACCCACAGTAAGCAAGATCCTGTTAGAACAGATCATTCCTCGTTATGGGATGATGGAAGCTATTGATTCTGACAGGGGGGCACATTTTACACAAAAAGTGTTACAGTCTGTGATGGGAGCTGTGGGGGTGAAATGGGATTTACACACCCTGTGGCACCCAGAATCCAGTTCTAAAGTGGAGAGGGGGAATGCGGAATTGAAGAAACATTTGACCAAATTACAATTGGAAAATGGGTTTCCATGGACAAAGAAGTTATCCTTGGCACTACTCAGAATCAGAACATGTCCAAGGAAAGACACTGGGGTCTCTCCATTTGAGATGTTAATGGGGCGACCCTACTTGGCAAAAATAGGGAATCCAATTCCTGAATTCAAAGATTTGTTCTTGAGAAAATATTTGCAGACACTGTCCAGGTCTTTGCTTTCTCTTCATAAACAGGGATTGTTGGTGCAACGACCACCTCTTGCTGGCAGCCAACATCCCCATGAAGTTGGAGACTGGATCCTGATAAAAACTTGGAAGAGCAAGAAGCTGCAGCCCAGCTGGGAAGGCCCATACCAGGTGCTGTTGACAACTGAATCTGCAGTTCGCACTCGAGAAGGAGGCTGGACGCATTACAGCAGAGTCAAGAGGGCACCGGAATCTGAGAAACCTTGGAAGGCCATTCCAGTGGACGGTCAGCCGTTGAAGTTAACTCTGAAGCGGTAACATGCAGCTGATTTGCCTAGTGACTATCTACCTACTCATGAGCAGGATAGGAGGAGAGACGGAGATAAAGACAAAAGCTAAGACTGAGGGACAATGTGATCAATGCATAAAAACAACAAAAACAGGGACACAAGTGACAAAGACTCTAATTTTCATACTCAACTGAGTTGCAGGAAAAGAGACTCGGGACTTGTATCTACAATGGGACATCTTATTCCATTTGTAAAGAAGGAGGGAGTGTCAAATGTTATGACCCAAATGGTCCCACACATAGGTATACTATAAAGATTCAGGCAGGGAACAAGGTAATGGTGAACCATGACTTCTATAACCCCAACGTGTCACAGTCAGTAACCTTTGATGCCTGCGAGGCAATGGATGAGGGAGATAATGGGTGTGGGTCTTTGAGTTGTAGTAGAAATAATCAAACTATATTGACTATGACACATTTAGCTAAAGAAAGTGCATGCTCAAGAACATATATAATGCAAAAATCCCTTGGCTCTGGACTATTTGCTTGCTAAGGAGAGAGGAGTATCTGGGAAATTTAATCTAACAAACTGCTGCATCGAATTTGATGAGAGTGGAAAGGTGATGCAGGAGATAGCAGACCGAATGGTAAAAGTAGCCCATGTACCAGTCCAGACTTGGGAAGGATTCAATATGGGGAACCTGTTTGGATCCTGGTTTCCTAAGCTCCCAGGGTTACAAGCCATAGTAGCACTCATTGGTATCATTGCAGCGGGATGTGCAATACTACCATGTGTTCTTCCTATATTTATCCATACGATAACTAGCACTCTCTCCCTGATAGCCAAAAGGCAGGTTGTTGAACAAATGATGGTGTTAAGACAATAATATGACCCATTGGAGAACCTGGAGGAATCTCCTGAAGAAGGATGGAAGACAGCAGACTTATTATTAACTGAGTTTGAGTCAAGGATGGAACGAGAACAGGGGGGATTGTGAGAAGTGTTAATAAAGTATCCTTTTTATGACTCAAATCTCATGTTGAAAGATAGATTATGTCCTTGGAGTAAGGGAGTGCAGTACCAGGCATATGCCTTTGAAGCGCTGGGAATTATCACACTTTTTGGAATGTCTTTGAAATGCCAGATACCGGGTAAGAAAGTGTTGGTTATGTGCTGGGTACCAAAAAGATAATAAAATGTAACTTGTATCCTGAAAGATGTATTGTAAATCAAGCCATTTGTATACTCTGTGTGTGTGTGTGTGTGTGTGTGTGTAGTTTTAGAGTATAAAAGTAGAGCGAAAGCTGTGCTTTTTGTTCCTCCCAGCTGCCAAGGGTGGAACTCATCTGCAGATGTATATCCAATAAAGCCTTTTTCCTTGGATCAACTTTGAATCCTGGTGGGTTTTTTTTTAGCCACAATCTCACAATGACACCTTCATAATCTGGCCACACGGGCAAGAAAAACTGAACAACTTCCTCACACACCTTAACAACCTACACCCAAAATCCAATTCACCATGGAAACAGAAGCTGACTTCCCTTCCTAGATGTCTTAGTATACAAAAAATCCAATAGTTCCCTAAGACACACCATCTACCAGAAGAAAACACATACAAACCACTATCTATACGCACTCTCACACCACCACACAGCACAGATCAATTCCGTAGCCGAGACACTCATCTCCAGAACAAAATGCTTAGCCGACGAACACCTAAAAACCGAACTACACACTCTCACTATCATACTAACAGCCAATGGATTCCAAAGAAAGAAGATTACCCACCTAATCCATAAAAAAAAACAACACACAACCAAAATCCAAGAAAGAGAACAAGAGAACGGCAAAGCCCCTCCTCCCATATATAAAAGGCACTACAGACAAAATCAGCAAGATCCTCCAAAAACACAATATTAAAACAGCATTTTCTTAGAGCTGCTCGGATCATCCAGAGAGTGGGTGGTGCTTCAGTCTCTGCTAGAGGAAAATAATAGACAGAGAGGGAATTTCTCATTTCAATAAAAAAATAAATAAATAAATAAATAAATGAGACGGGGGGGGGCGTAAAAGAATTCCTCAGGGCTCCCGCCTTTGTTGTAGGTCGACCCCTAGGCGCGCCAACTGCCTCATTTTGATTTTTATCTTGCTCAATTATCTAAAAATGGCAGAAAGCAATCCTTCCAGAGGCCCTTCTTTGAAGGCCAAATCAAAGACCCACCATCTGCGCAGGCAGGCTAAGGAGTCCTCCAAAGCTGACCAGAGGAACGCCTTAAGATGCCACAAGGCGCTGGAAAAAGAAATCGACAGACGCACCAGGCAAACAGGCTCAGTGCCTCCTTTACCACCTTCTACTCCTTCTACCTCCACTCTACCCCCCCCCGCTTAGTCCATTCCTCCCTATCCAGGCGCAGCTCGCCCTCTCAAGGTCACCAGGCTCCTGGAACACCGGCCAGACGAACTCCAGGGGCTACCTTTACGCCCACAGCCACCGGCCTACGCCAGGAGGAACCTCTCATTCAGGAGGTTCCAGAGCAACTGAGATCCTGGATGGAGTTGGCTATCTGCCAAGGAATTGCGGAAGGGCTCCAACAGATGGTTAGGACTGGTCTACCTCCACTGGCCACCGCTTCTGAGTCTCATTCAGTAAGATCACTTCCACTCAGACCGGAATCGCCCCAGGATCAGGTACCCCATCAGGGGGAGGTTTCTCCCTCAATAAGGGAGGAGGAGGAGGAGCAGGCAGAGGGGGACCTAGCTTTGTGCAGGGAGGAGGAGGAGTTTGACTTGGGGTCCCTGCAATATAACGAACTCCTTTCTGATATAGAACCATCAGAGGCAGAGATGTTCGAGGATGAGGGTCTCACCCCTGACCAACCCACCTTTGTAGGGCTCTTCAAGCCTCAACTATTCAAATCCCTTCTGTTCAAGGCCAGAAACATATCCGGCCTAAAAACTCAGTCCCCCTCTGACCCCCTTCCTCTTGCCCCGGAAGGTCCAGAGGATTCCATCTTTAAACAGCCGGTTGTGGAGGCCAAGGTCATCCCAACCCCCCCCTCCCATCTTCCTTGACCTGGTGTCCAACCAGCTAGCCTCTTCGGCGGCTCCCTCTGCCCCTTCAGCCCATGATAAAAGGTTTTTCAACCTAGATTCAGAACTTTCCAACCTATTGGGCACTCCGGAGGTCGATGAGCCCACTGTGAGTCTGGCCTCTTCCTCCACCCTTAGTGACCCCCTAGAGGCCCTGAGGCCGGAGGAGAAACGGTTGGAGCTGGCCTTACGCCGACTCACCAGTCAGACGCTTGGGCAATCAGATCGGCCACGGCCGCCTCCTTCTTCATCAGGTCATCCATTCGCTGGCTTCGCCAACTTAAACAACATGTCCTAGCCTCCAATGTTCGAGCCCATCAAGACATAGCCAAGATTACGGCCGCAGCTGAGTTCTCGGCCGACGCTACCTTTCACTAGGTCAAATTTTCCACCCGTGCCATCTCCTCCCATGTCTCTGCTCGCCGTCTGCTCTGGCTAAAGCACTGGCAGGCAGATCTCAAGAATAAAGTAAAATTGGCTTCCACTCCCCCCAATTTTTTCATGCCATGCCCACTCTCCAAGAACCACACCAAGCGCAGCCTCATGGACTCAGCAATTCAACACCTTCTTGATATACAGGCCATCCAGCCCATCCCTCAGTCTCAAAGAGGACAGGGATTCTATTCCCACCTCTTTGTGGTCCCCAAACACTCGGGGGGATGGGGAGCGATTCTGGATTTAAAGCGGCTGAACCGCCATCTCATATACCGCAAATTCAAAATGAACACGCTGCAATCCATCCTGCTGGGCATCAGACAGGGAGACTGGTTGTCATCCATTGACCTCTCTGAGGCATACCTACACATTCCGATCCTACCCTCTCATTAAAAATTTCTCCGTTTCTGCTACAATAACCTCCACTTTCAATACATGGCTCTCCCATTTGGGTTGGCCTCTGCCCCCAGAACCTTTACTAAGGTCCTGGCCACTCTAGCTGCCCACCTTAGAACCATCCCGGTGCACCTTCACTGTTACCTGGATGATATCCTCATCCTATCCCCTTCCAGGGACCAAGCAGTGAGGGATACCCAAATTACCCTAACCTCTCTCCAGGAACACGGGTTCCTCATCAATTGGAAGAAAAGCCAATTATCCCCTTCCACCAGGATAACCCACCTGGGGACGGTAATCGACATGGTGCAAGGGAAGGTTTTCCTCTCTTCGGAGAGAATCCTCAGCATCCAAAAATCTGTCAGAAACATCAGACTACTTAAGAGGGTTTCCCCCTGGAACTCTCCCAATTATTGGTTAAATGATACCTTGTCTTTCCATTATCCCTGGGCCCATTTCCACTCCAGATCCCTCCAGTGCTTCCTGCTCCCATACCAAAGAACTGGAGCAAGCAATTCAGGACACAAAGTCAGGGTCTCACCAAGGGTGCTCACCTCCCTCCTTTGGTGGAGCAAAGAGTCTATCAACAAGGGCTGCCTCCTCAAGGAGCCCCCAAGAATCACCGTCATCACAGACGCCAGTCTGTCCGGATGGGGCGCTCACCTTCAGTCCCTTACAGCACAGGGCAGATGGTCAGCGACAGAGACACTGTGCAACATAAACTGGTTGGAGCTTCGCGCCATCCATTTGGCCCTCCGCAGTTTCCTCCCCAGGTGCGCGGCCGTCACGTTCTCATCCTCACCGACAACATCACGGCCAAAGCCCACATCAACAAACAGGGGGGCACTCAATCATCTCGCCTAATGAGGGAGGCTGAGCGCCTTCTGTCAGTGGGTGGAGTCTCACCTCCTCTCCCACAGGGCGGACCACATCTCGGGTATCTCCAACACCCGAGCAGACTGGTTGAGCAGGGCCACTATAGACCAATCAGAGTGGCACCTGAACCCATCTCTATTCAAGGAGGCGACATCCATTTTCGGTCCCCCAGTAGTAGACCTGTTTGCCTCCACCCTCAATACCCAACTTTCACGGTTCATTTCAAGATTCCCATCCCCAGGGCCGGAGGACCACAACGCCCTTCAGTGCCCGTGGCCCATGGGCCTCCTTTATGCCTTCCCTCCTCTGGTGCTGGTGCCCATAGTCCTTCAGAAGGTACTTCACGAGAAGGTGGAACTACTTGTAGCACCTTACTGGCCCCGTCGCCCTTGGTTCGCGGACCTCCGCAGCCTATCAGTGGCCCCTCCCTGGAGAATCCCAGAAGACAGAATCTCCCTGTCTCAAGTCCCCAATCAGAACACAGCCAACCTCCCAACCAATGAGAACACACCCCCACCCAAGACCCCACCCAATCAAGTCACACCCCCACTAGCAGTTAAAAGGAAGAAGCAGCTGCAAGCTCACTTTACTCTGAGAAGCACAAAGCTGAAGACACATGATGCGATGATGATGGAGAAGATGTTGAATGAGACTTCATGAAACATCACCTAGATACTTCAATTTTACGGGAGAAAACCCGAATAATCAAAGATCCACATACAAATACCCACGAAAACCTCAGAAAACAAAAATTGCACCTCTACGGGGAGGAAACCCACCATCTGACCAGGACTTATGAAACCTATGAAAGTCCAAAGAGCTTCCATTTTATGTGACCTCGCATTCCTATGCAACTGCCGAGATGAAAATTTAATCCCCATAAGCTTCCAACTGAAATTCCACACCAACACAGCAGCCACCAAACGCATCCTAAAAAAGAACAGAATTGGCTCTAATTAGAAATGAACTTCACACAAAAAATTCCTCCTAGAACAAATCAGCAAGGTCTCCTCGGACCTCAGACTCAGCAACAAGATTCACCCCACACTTTGGGACAAATCCAAACAACTCGCTGTCTGGAGAGCCGAAACACAGACCATCCCCAAGACAGACACACGCACCAACAAACTCAGAAAACAGGAGGGCAATGAAAGCGAGACGGATGATTGGCTTCAGAGTCCACCGCCCTCTAATCCTAACTTGAATAATGTACCAGCCAATATTCCAGCGGCCCCGCCATTGCCGGTAGCCACAACCCCCTCCTCAGCCGCCTTATCCGAGGCTGAGAAAAGAAGTGGAGCAGTTGAGAAGAGATGTTCAAAATTTTCCCTTCAGCCAAAAACCTGAAGTGGATGCATTTCCTCTTAGGGAAGTCCCTAATGGGATCAATGCTGCAGGCAATCCGGTGACAGTCTTTGTGGCTGTCCCCATAAAACCAGCCAAGTTGCGAGAATTGAAGAAGACTCTTCCAAAGCTTCATGAAAATGCTCGTGAGGTGGCCGAACAGTTAGAGCTATGGTTGGGTCCAAATGATTACACTTATCAGGAGCTGATGTACATATTGGGACATCTATTTACTCCTGAGGAGCGGAATCTCATCCAGACCTCAGCCTGGAGAGTGTGGAATGAAAGAGTGAATGGGCAACAAGGGGCAGTGGCAGGAGATCAAAAATTCCCCATAGAAAATTCAGAAAATGGATAATTGGGGAGCTGTGGGAATGGTTGATCTTCTGAAAGCAGCCCAACAAGTTTTTGTGAACAGAGACACTGTAAAAACCAGACAGAAGTCACAAATGATGGTTGCAGCTGTACAGGCTGCAACAAAAGAAGCGAAATAAAGAAAAGTGGGAATTTTGGGAAGGGTCCAATTGGAGAAAGAGAGAGAATTTTTGGGGATACAATCAGGGAGGTTTTCGAGATAGAGGAAGAGGTTCCAGAGGAAGAGGCATGGGAATGAGACAGCCTGGAATGGATAGGAGTTGCTTCAGATGTGGGAAGGAAGGTCACTTTGCGCGCGAGTGTCCTACCAACCAAGAAGAGCGGAGTTATGCATTGTATGATGATTAGGGCTGTTCTGGCTCCTTTAAGAGGACCTGCGGGGAGCCATTGGTAAACATTTTAGTGGGTCCTAACCATCAGGAGTGGCTGTCCTGATAGACACCGGCGCAAGCCGGACTTCTGTGTGTGACCCGGTAGAAGGTGCACATAGATCAAGGAAAGTGATAAAAGTAGTTGGGGTGAGTGGAAAATTGCAGGATGTGAGTGTGTTTGAACAAATTAGACTGGAAATGAATGAAGTGGTGACTGAAGCTGAAGTGTTGTATATTCCTGATTCTGGAGTGAATCTGCTGGGGAGAGATTTGTTGCCTGTGTTCGGTATCCAGCTGTGGGATACTGGGAAGGGAATAAGGATGATTAGTTAATGATTTGAGGAGGATCTCCTGATCCCTATACTATCTTGGGACGAATTCCTCCCAAAGACTGTGATAGATCTGAAGGATGCCTTCTGGGCATGCCCCCTTGAGGAGGGAAGTAGAGACCTGTTTACATTTGAATGGGATGATCCTGAGACTGGAAGAAAACAGCAGTTAAGGTGGACAGTACTTCCCCAGGGCTATACTGAGAGCCCTTTGTTGTTTGGACAGGCTTTGGAAGAAAAGCTAGTGTCTTTTGAGAAAGGGAAAGGGATCGTGTTGATTCAGTATGTGGATGACTTGTTGTTGACTGGGGAGAAAGAGAAAGAGGTTAGAGCAGCATTTGTGGCCTTGTTAAATTGGCTGAAAGAGCAAGGATTGACAGTTTCAAGGGAAAAGATCCAGTTTGTGGAAAGGAAGGTGAAATATTTGGGGCATTAAGTCAAAAGCCCTTGGATTGTTGGGGTATTGTAGAGTCTGGGTGGACCAGTACACTGTGCTAGCTCAATTCCTGCACAGGAAGCTGATAGGAAAAGGAGAAAGTATAGAATGGTTAGAGGGAGATGATGAAAAATGGGAAGGTTTAAAGAAGGCACTGTCATCCGCACCGGTTTTGGCTTTGCCCAATTTAGAGCTCCCATTTCATCTGTATGTGTCAGCAGCCCAGGGAATGGCACTAGGAGTGTTGGCGCAGAAGAGGGGAGGGCAATACCAGCCCACTGCCTTTCTGAGCAAAACTCTGGAGAAGGAGAAGACAGGAGTGGGAAGCTGAGGATCATGATTGTTTGTTGCAAGTAGATTTGATGACAAAAGTGAGGAGGATCTGGAAGAGACTCCTTTGAAAGATGGGGAAAGGTGGTTTGTGGATGGATCAAGCAGGGTTGAGGAAGAAAAAAAGGAAGTCAGGATTTGCAGTCGTGACAGGAGAAGGGGAGGTCATAGAAAAGGGCTCCCTTCCTTCCTCATGGTCTGCGCAGAAGTGCGAGTTGTTTGCTCTGAAAAGGGCCTTAGAGTTGGCTGAAGGAATTGATGTGACAATCTGGACTGATTCCAAATACGCCTGGGGTGTGGTCCAAACCTTTGGTAAAATCTGGCGGGAGAGGGGCTTTATCAAGGCTGATGGGAAACAAGTTGAACAATTACAGCTTGTGGAACAGGCCTTGGGGCCCTGCAACTGCCAGATCAAGTGGCAATAGTGCATGTGAATGCTCATCAGAAGTAGTTGGGAATAGGCGGGCAGACTAGTGGGCTGGCCTTTCCAGAGAGCACAGATTGATTTCACTGAATTACCAGAGAAAGGGGGTGGAAATATTTACTTGTGATTAAAGATCATCTGACAGGGTGGGTGGAGGCCTATCCAACTAGGAGAGCCACAGCACCCACAGTAAGCAAGATCCTGTTAGAACAGATCATTCCTCGTTATGGGATGATGGAAGCTATTGATTCTGACAGGGGGGCACATTTTACACAAAAGTGTTACAGTCTGTGATGGGAGCTGTGGGGTGAAATGGGATTTACACACCCTGTGGCACCCAGAATCCAGTTCTAAAGTGGAGAGGGGAATGCGGAATTGAAGAAACATTTGACCAAATTACAATTGGAAAATGGGTTTCCATGGACAAAGAAGTTATCCTTGGCACTACTCAGAATCAGAACATGTCCAAGGAAAGACACTGGGGTCTCTCCATTTGAGATGCTAATGGGGCGACCCTACTTGGCAAAAATAGGGAATCCAATTCCTGAATTCAAAGATTTGTTCTTGAGAAAATATTTGCAGACACTGTCCAGGTCTTTGCTTTCTCTTCATAAACAGGGATTGTTGGTGCAACGACCACCTCTTGCTGGCAGCCAACATCCCCATGAAGTTGGAGACTGGATCCTGATAAAAACTTGGAAGAGCGAGAAGCTGCAGCCCAGCTGGGAAGGCCCATACCAGGTGCTGTTGACAACTGAATCTGCAGTTCGCACTCGAGAAGGAGGCTGGACGCATTACAGCAGAGTCAAGAGGGCACCGGAATCTGAGAAACCTTGGAAGGCCATTCCAGTGGACGGTCAGCCGTTGAAGTTAACTCTGAAGCGGTAACATGCAGCTGATTTGCCTAGTGACTATCTACCTACTCATGAGCAGGATAGGAGGAGAGACGGAGATAAAGACAAAAGCTAAGACTGAGGGACAATGTGATCAATGCATAAAAACAACAAAAACAGGGACACAAGTGACAAAGACTCTAATTTTCATACTCAACTGAGTTGCAGGAAAAGAGACTCCGGGACTTGTATCTACAATGGGACATCTTATTCCATTTGTAAAGAAGGAGGGAGTGTCAAATGTTATGACCCGAATGGTCCCACACATAGGTATACTATAAAGATTCAGGCAGGGAACAAGGTAATGGTGAACCATGACTTCTATAACCCCAACGTGTCACAGTCAGTAACCTTTGATGCCTGCGAGGCAATGGATGAGGGAGATAATGGGTGTGGGTCTTTGAGTTGTAGTAGAAATAATCAAACTATATTGACTATGACACATTTAGCTAAAGAAAGTGCATGCTCAAGAACATATATAATGCAAAAATCCCTTGGCTCTGGACTATTTGCTTGCTAAGGAGAGAGGAGTATCTGGGAAATTTAATCTAACAAACTGCTGCATCGAATTTGATGAGAGTGGAAAGGTGATGCAGGAGATAGCAGACCGAATGGTAAAAGTAGCCCATGTACCAGTCCAGACTTGGGAAGGATTCAATATGGGGAACCTGTTTGGATCCTGGTTTCCTAAGCTCCCAGGGTTACAAGCCATAGTAGCACTCATTGGTATCATTGCAGCGGGATGTGCAATACTACCATGTGTTCTTCCTATATTTATCCGCACGATAACTAGCACTCTCTCCCTGATAGCCAAAAGGCAGGTTGTTGAACAAATGATGGTGTTAAGACAATAATATGACCCATTGGAGAACCTGGAGGAATCTCCTGAAGAAGGATGGAAGACAGCAGACTTATTATTAACTGAGTTTGAGTCAAGGATGGAACGAGAACAGGGGGATTGTGAGAAGTGTTAATAAAGTGTCCTTTTTATGACTCAAATCTCATGTTGAAAGATAGATTATGTCCTTGGAGTAAGGAGTGCAGTACCAGGCATATGCCTTTGAAGCGCTGGGAATTATCACACTTTTTGGAATGTCTTTGAAATGCCAGATACCGGGTAAGAAAGTGTTGGTTATGTGCTGGGTACCAAAAGATAATAAAATGTAACTTGTATCCTGAAAGATGTATTGTAAATCAAGCCATTTGTATACTCTGTGTGTGTGTGTGTGTGTGTGTGTGTGTGTAGTTTTAGAGTATAAAAGTAGAGCGAAAGCTGTGCTTTTTGTTCCTCCCAGCTGCCAAGGGTGGAACTCATCTGCAGATGTATATCCAATAAAGCCTTTTTCCTTGGATCAACTTTGAATCCTGGTGGGTTTTTTTAGCCACAATCTCACAATGACACCTTCATAATCTGGCCACACGGGCAAGAAAAACTGAACAACTTCCTCACACACCTTAACAACCTACACCCAAAATCCAATTCACCATGGAAACAGAAGCTGACTTCCTTCCTAGATGTCTTAGTATACAAAAAATCCAATAGTTCCCTAAGACACACCATCTACCAGAAGAAAACACATACAAACCACTATCTATACGCACTCTCACACCACCACCCAGCACAGATCAATTCCGTAGCCGAGACACTCATCTCCAGAACAAAATGCTTAGCCAACGAACACCTAAAAACCGAACTACACACTCTCACTATCATACTAACAGCCAATGGATTCCAAAGAAAGAAGATTACGCACCTAATCAAAAAAAAACAACAACACACAACCAAAATCCAAGAAAGAGAACAAGAGAACGGCAAAGCCCTCCTCCCATATATAAAAGGCACTACAGACAAAATCAGCAAGATCCTCCAAAAACACAATATTAAAACAGCATTTTTCTTAGAGCTGCTCGGATCATCCAGAGAGTGGGTGGTGCTTCAGTCTCTGCTAGAGGAAAATAATAGACAGAGAGGGAATTTCTCATTTCAATAAAAAAATAAAATAAATAAATAAATGAGACGGGGGGGGGCGTAAAAGAATTCCTCAGGGCTCCCGCCTTTGTTGTAGGTCGACCCTAGGCGCGCCAACTGCCTCATTTTGATTTTTATCTTGCTCAATTATCTAAAAATGGCAGAAAGCAATCCTTCCAGAGGCCCTTCTTTGAAGGCCAAATCAAAGACCCACCATCTGCGCAGGCAGGCTAAGGAGTCCTCCAAAGCTGACCAGAGGAACGCCTTAAGATGCCACAAGGCGCTGGAAAAAGAAATCGACAGACGCACCAGGCAAACAGGCTCAGTGCCTCCTTTACCACCTTCTACTCCTTCTACCTCCACTCTACCCCCCCGCTTAGTCCATTCCTCCCTATCCAGGCGCAGCTCGCCCTCTCAAGGTCACCAGGCTCCTGGAACACCGGCCAGACGAACTCCAGGGGCTACCTTTACGCCCACAGCCACCGGCCTACGCCCAGGAGGAACCTCTCATTCAGGAGGTTCCAGAGCAACTGAGATCCTGGATGGAGTTGGCTATCTGCCAAGGAATTGCGGAAGGGCTCCAACAGATGGTTAGGACTGGTCTACCTCCACTGGCCACCGCTTCTGAGTCTCATTCAGTAAGATCACTTCCACTCAGACCGGAATCGCCCCAGGATCAGGTACCCCATCAGGGGAGGTTTCTCCCTCAATAAGGGAGGAGGAGGAGGAGCAGGCAGAGGGGGACCCAGCTTTGTGCAGGGAGGAGGAGGAGTTTGACTTGGGGTCCCTGCAATATAACGAACTCCTTTCTGATATAGAACCATCAGAGAGGCAGAGATGTTCGAGGATGAGGGTCTCACCCTGACCAACCCACCTTTGTAGGGCTCTTCAAGCCTCAACTATTCAAATCCCTTCTGTTCAAGGCCAGAAACATATCCGGCCTAAAAACTCAGTCCCCTCTGACCCCTTCCTCTTGCCCCGGAAGGTCCAGAGGATTCCATCTTTAAACAGCCGGTTGTGGAGGCCAAGGTCATCCCAACCCCCTCCCATCTTCCTTGACCTGGTGTCCAACCAGCTAGCCTCTTCGGCGGCTCCTCTGCCCCTTCAGCCCATGATAAAGGTTTTTCAACCTAGATTCAGAACTTTCCAACCTATTGGGCACTCCGGAGTGGTCGATGAGCCCACTGTGAGTCTGGCCTCTTCCTCCACCCTTAGTGACCCCTAGAGGCCCTGAGGCCGGAGGAGAAACGGTTGGAGCTGGCCTTACGCCGACTCACCAGTCAGACGCTTGGGCAATCAGATCGGCCACGGCCGCCTCCTTCTTCATCAGGTCATCCATTGCTGGCTTCGCCAACTAAACAACATGTCCTAGCCTCCAATGTTCGAGCCCATCAGGACATAGCCAAGATTACGGCCGCAGCTGAGTTCTCGGCCGACGCTACCTTTCACTAGGTCAAATTTTCCACCCGTGCCATCTCCTCCCATGTCTCTGCTCGCGTCTGCTCTGGCTAAAGCACTGGCAGGCAGATCTCAAGAATAAAGTAAAATTGGCTTCCACTCCCCAATTTTTTCATGCCATGCCCACTCTCCAAGAACCACACCAAGCGCAGCCTCATGGACTCAGCAATTCAACACCTTCTTGATATACAGGCCATCCAGCCCATCCCTCAGTCTCAAAGAGGACAGGGATTCTATTCCCACCTCTTTGTGGTCCCCAAACACTCGGGGGATGGGGAGCGATTCTGGATTTAAAGCGGCTGAACCGCCATCTCATATACCGCAAATTCAAAATGAACACGCTGCAATCCATCCTGCTGGGCATCAGACAGGAGACTGGTTGTCATCCATTGACCTCTCTGAGGCATACCTACACATTCGATCCTACCCTCTCATTAAAAATTTCTCCGTTTCTGCTACAATAACCTCCACTTTCAATACATGGCTCTCCCATTTGGGTTGGCCTCTGCCCCCAGAACCTTTACTAAGGTCCTGGCCACTCTAGCTGCCCACCTTAGAACCATCCCGGTGCACCTTCACTGTTACCTGGATGATATCCTCATCCTATCCCCTTCCAGGGACCAAGCAGTGAGGATACCCAAATTACCCTAACCTCTCTCCAGGAACACGGGTTCCTCATCAATTGGAAGAAAAGTTAATTATCCCCTTCCACCAGGATAACCCACCTGGGGACGGTAATCGACATGGTGCAAGGGAAGGTTTTCCTCTCTTCGGAGAGAATCCTCAGCATCCAAAAATCTGTCAGAAACATCAGACTACTTAAGAGGGTTTCCCCCCTGGAACTCTCCCAATTATTGGTTAAAATGATACCTTGTCTTTCCATTATCCCCTGGGCCCATTTCCACTCCAGATCCCTCCAGTGCTTCCTGCTCCCATACCAAAGAACTGGAGCAAGCAATTCAGGACACAAAGTCAGGGTCTCACCAAGGGTGCTCACCTCCCTCCTTTGGTGGAGCAAAGAGTCTATCAACAAGGGCTGCCTCCTCAAGGAGCCCCCAAGAATCACCGTCACCACAGACGCCAGTCTGTCCGGATGGGGCGCTCACCTTCAGTCCCTTACAGCACAGGGCAGATGGTCAGCGACAGAGACACTGTGCAACATAAACTGGTTGGAGCTTCGCGCCATCCATTTGGCCCTCCGCAGTTTCCTCCCCCAGGTACGCGGCCGTCACGTTCTCATCCTCACCGACAACATCACGGCCAAAGCCCACATCAACAAACAGGGGGGCACTCAATCATCTCGCCTAATGAGGGAGGCTGAGCGCCTTCTGTCAGTGGGTGGAGTCTCACCTCCTCTCCCACAGGGCGGACCACATCTCGGGTATCTCCAACACCCGAGCAGACTGGTTGAGCAGGGCCACTATAGACCAATCAGAGTGGCACCTGAACCCATCTCTATTCAAGGAGGCGACATCCATTTTCGGTCCCCCAGTAGTAGACCTGTTTGCCTCCACCCTCAATACCCAACTTTCACGGTTCATTTCAAGATTCCCATCCCCAGGGCCGGAGGACCACAACGCCCTTCGGTGCCCGTGGCCCATGGGCCTCCTTTATGCCTTCCCTCCTCTGGTGCTGGTGCCCATAGTCCTTCAGAAGGTACTTCACGAGAAGGTGGAACTACTTGTAGCACCTTACTGGCCCCGTCGCCCTTGGTTCGCGGACCTCCGCAGCCTATCAGTGGCCCCTCCCTGGAGAATCCCAGAAGACAGAATCTCCCTGTCTCAAGTCCCCAATCAGAACACAGCCAACCTCCCAACCAATGAGAACACACCCCCACCCAAGACCCCACCCAATCAAGTCACACCCCCACTAGCAGTTAAAAGGAAGAAGCAGCTGCAAGCTCACTTTACTCTGAGAAGCACAAAGCTGAAGACACATGATGCGATGATGATGGAGAAGATGTTGAATGAGACTTCATCGAAACATCACCTAGATACTTCCAATTTTACACGGGAGAAAACCCGAATAATCAAAGATCCACATACAAATACCCACGAAAACCCCAGAAAACAAAAATTGCACCTCTACGGGGAGGAAACCCACCATCTGACCAGGACTTATGAAACCTATGAAAGTCCAAAGAGCTTCCATTTTATGTGACCTCGCATTCCTATGCAACTGCCGAGATGAAAATTTAATCCCCATAAGCTTCCAACTGAAATTCCACACCAACACAGCAGCCACCAAACGCATCCTAAAAAGAACAGAATTGGCTCTAATTAGAAATGAACTTCACACAAAAAAATTCCTCCTAGAACAAATCAGCAAAGGTCTCCTCGGACCTCAGACTCAGCAACAAGATTCACCCCACACTTTGGGACAAATCCAAACAACTCGCTGTCTGGAGAGCCGAAACACAGACCATCCCCAAGACAGACACACGCACCAACAAACTCAGAAAACAGGAGGGCAATGAAAGCGAGACGGATGATTGGCTTCAGAGTCCACCGCCCTCTAATCCTAACTTGAATAATGTACCAGCCAATATTCCAGCGGCCCCGCCATTGCCGGTGCCACAACCCCCTCCTCAGCCGCCTTATCCGAGGCTGAGAAAAGAAGTGGAACAGTTGAGAAGAGATGTTCAAAAAGAAATCCCCATAGAAACCATCGTATGCGGAGTTGAAACCAGCCTGACCAAAACCAACCCTGATGATGCTAATAGAATCAGACTCAAAATCAACCAATGAGAACACCCCCCACCCAATCAGAACACAGCCAAGACCCCACCCAATCAAGTCATACCCCCACTAGCAGTTAAAAGGAAGAAGCAGCTGCACGCTCACTTTACTCTGAGAACCAGAAAGCCGAAGACACAAGCCTGAAGATGATGAATGAGACTTCATCAAAACGTCGCCTGCCGATTGTCCCTCAGGTGTCGGCAGATAATCAGGAGAACGTATCAGAGCCTCTGACTGAGGATCAAGCTGGGAAATGCTGGCTTGATGCGAGGGAACGGCGCAGGCAAAAGTGTAAGTTGCAATGTAACAGGAAAGGACGAATTAGAGACTGAGGTGAGGGACTAACACGCCCCACAGAGAATAAAAGTGGGTGTGTTCGCTCTGAGAATTTGTTTGGGACTTGTTAATTTGTGAGAGCAGCTCCGACGGATTCTGTGTGTGTGGCGATAGCTTGTGATTTATGTTCTTGCTTTATTATTGGACTTGGCAGACAGCTTGTGTGAGACTGCCAAGGACTTGCCTGGCCAAAGGAATTTAACCCTGTCGTTACAGGTCTTGTCTGCTTGTGTATATTCCTTTGGAAACTTGGACTTCTCACTTCGTTGGCCCAGGTGAGAGATAGATAGATGATAGATAGATAGATAGATAGATAGATAGATAGATAGATAGATAGATAGATAGATAGATAGATGAATAGATAGATAGATAGATAGATAGATAGATAGATAGATAGATATAGGGATCTTTGGTTGTTCGGGCTTTCTCCCGTGTAAGAGTCAAAGTATCTAGGCAACGTTTCGATGAAGTCTCATTCATCATCTTCAGGCTTCTGTCTTCGGCTCTTGCTTCTCAGAGTGATGTGAGCTTGCAGCTGCTTCTTCCTTTTAACTGCTAGTGGGGTGGGACTTGATTGGGTGGGGGCTTGGCTGTGTTCTGATTGGGTGGGGTGTGTTCTAATTGGTAGGGGTTTGGCTGTGTTCTGATTGGTTGGGGTTGGCCGTGTTCTGATTGGTTGGAGGCGTGTTCTGTTCAGGTGGGGGCTTGGTTGTGCTCAGGTTAGTCTTAGTTGCTGGGGGATTTGAGTTGGTGAGCTGTGATCTTGCCAATCCCCCAAAAAAGCTACAAAACAGACAGAAGATATTAAAAACACCAATCAAGCAGAACACAGCAAACTCCAAGACCAATAAACACAGACTAAGACTCCCAACCAATCAGGATGAAGAAACAAACCATTCTGGCACAGCGCAGGCTAGCACTAAATTTAAAACAGAAATGGGTGTGAAAGTCTGACTCACAGACAAACACTATACAGAAGCCTGTTGATGGCAGATGAGATTCTGCTGAAACGTTGCTACAACTTTAAAAACACAACTACAATGACGTGGGAAAATACCTGAACAAAGCTGAATGCCATACATGGAAGTACCCATGAAAACTTAACACACACACACACACACACACACACACACACACACACACACACATATATCCTTTATTCTGAGTGTTAAATGCAACATTTATAGTAATTACAGAGAAGCCACTGACCATATTACAAGTGTAATAGCATTAGCAAACCTGTCACTATGTACACAGCAGCAGTCACCAAATTAATTTTTGATTCATTGACAAGTTCTTCATTTGCATGATTAAAATGCCACGCTGGATAAATGCATGGGGCTGATGATAAATCATTAAACACAGTTCCCACCTGATGAAGAGGAGATGTGGAACAAACAGATAGAGTTCATAACCTCTCTAAAATCCCAGGAGAAGACCAAGCACTTCTCTTAACTGAGTGAAAAGTAGGTGAGGTGCATCAAAGTCAGTCAAAGATATTCATTTAAATAACTTGCAGAGAACAAGATCACTTTGTCTAGAATTCCTTGCTACTAAATTCCTTGCTACTAAAGTGAAAACATAATGTTAACCATTACATGTTAAAATGTGATCACTATTTGTAACGTTCCCAGCTGGTGATTCTACCACCTGGTCTCTGTATAACTTCCTGAGATAGACAACCAAAATTGTAGCTGAGCAGACTCTTCCTCATTTGGATCAGGTCCCTTCCGGCCACTCTAGGAAGTCTCCGATACATTTGAGTAGAAGGGAAAAAAAGGCAACCTAAGATCCTTGACATTAGGCTATAAGGAAAAAGTTTAATTAGATTCCAACAATCCTGAAAAGTTAAGCAGGGTTTGGATGGGAGACACCAAGGAGCAGGAAGTTGGAAAAAATATCCTGGCCATGACCAAGCAAATGCCAACAGAGTCATGTTGATGAGCTAAGAGATGATGGGTTAAACTCAAGGAAGAGTGTACCTAACTTTGATTCAGAACTGCATGGGTTAAACACATCTGTCTAAAAGAGAATTCATTGGCTGGCAACTCACAGATTAAAAGTGTGTGATGTCCTCAGTTGGAGCTTGACTTCTGGTAAAATATTATATGTTCATAAGCATGTTGATATTTATAAAGTTTTCTTGACATTATTATAGAACTAATGTACCAATTCCTTTTTTGAGCAATATATTTAGAGCTTCCCCATCTAACCTAAAACTAGGCAGAGTTCCAGAACAACACAATTTCGCATTGTATTCCTCTGGAATAGGAGCATCAAACTCAAGGCCCATGGGCCAAATGCGCCCTGTGCGGTGTTTAGATCTGGTCCTGGGGCTCCCCTGGAAACAGTGAAGGACTAGCCCGCAGTGGCTCTGCCAGCAAAAATGGGCTCCTGAGCTCCATTTTCAGCTGAGACAGCCTCCTGCAGCCCTCTGTCAGTGAAAAGAGCTCAGGGGGTGCACACAACCCCTCTGAGCTCCGTTTTCACTGGCAGAGGGCGGCAGCAGGCCATCACAGCAGAAAATGGAACTCGGGAGCCTGTTTTCGCTGGCAGAGAGCTCGGTCCACCACAAGTGGCCCTAACACGAGTGATGTTAAGCTGGCCACATCTACCCTGGCCATGCTCCCCCCCAGCTGCCCCCAAAGTCAAACAAAACCCTGATGTGGCCCTCAATGAAATTGAGTTTGACACCCCTGCTCTAGAACGTCTCAAAATACTGAAAATAATCCTGAACTATTTTTCTTTCAATGCATTCTTTTATTTTTTTTAAAAAATATAAATATATATATCAAACTCAGTTTGGGAAAATTCTTATGAATTTCTTTCCTCTCCATTTTTTTTTTGTAATTTTCATTTTACAGAAATCTCTTTTCTTGATCCCACAAAATAAATTTGAATTGGCAACCCCTCCATGAGTTTTCATGCTGCCTTGCTCCGCATCTTGTACCTTTTCCAAAGATCAATTTTGGCCTGACTTACTTAGCTGAGAAGTTCTCAGAAGTTGGGCAGAATCCAAAACCAAGAAGTTTGAAAGCTGGACTCCTGCATCTTCTTGCTGGGAAAGAGGATTTACTTTATGTTAAAAATACAGAGGGGGAAAGTAGATGATGATTCTTTCCAGATCTGTCGAGAATAGCCATTGCTGATGTTAAGAAAAGAAGATGAATCTTAACAAGCTATCATATTGATCACTCCTGCCTACCGGTAGTTGCTAAGGACACTATTCCAGTTCCCATTGTACAAGATTATGCCCCATGCAGCTCCTGCAATCTTTTGATTCATTTCTCATTTAGTGCCAGATAAATGGAGCTAAATGGCAGCAATCAGGTTCTGCTTTCAGCCAGCTGGCTCCATCAGTCTATCCATGAGAAGAGAGCTCGAGCAGGCATTTTACACAACAGCTTGCAGAGATTAAAAGGATGCAACAGAGGGCAATCAAAGCATTTTGAAGAGGAAGCAAAATGATGACTGAGTTGAGATGCTATCTAACCCCACTGAGTTCATTTTGAAGTTTTCCTTTCCTTCTTTCTTTTCTCTTGTTACCCAGCAGGCTAGGTAGAGGCTGCAAGTTGAAGTTTAGATGAACTGGTAGGCAGTGGTGAGTTCTGCTATTATTGATGTGCCTGTACACATGTGCACATACAAATATATTTTTTTTAAAGGTAGTCATTGATATCAGATTCCCTCCATTTATTCTTCCATTATGGAGATTGATGTATCTTTCCATTTCTGTGCTTTTAAAATACTCACGGCACTCAAATTTCAATATCAAAATGCAAATACTAAAAATTTGCCAGCACTTAAAATTGTCTGCTACCATACTTTGGGCATTTATTCATTTATTTGTTTATTGCAACTGTATTTTATCCTGTTTCCTTAAAGGTTGTCAAAAGATGGCAAATTGAAATAAATAGACAGAGCAAGCAATTATGAAGTACATTCAGTACAATGGGACTTAGGAATGGCAAAAATAACAGGGACATGTAAATAAGATATTAAGACCATGAACTATGCAACAAAAGTACACTAATTGAGAAAGGAAGTCCAAGGTTCACCCTGGAATGTGCACTAGAATCCCAGAGCAATCTTTCTAAACCACACTGAATGAGGATTATGGGCCTGGTAACCTAGTACAGCTGAAGGGCACCAACCTGGAGAACGTTGATTCAAAATCTTGAAGAACAGTGACTGGAATAAATGACATTAAGACTTTAACATTCTAAATTGAAGCTCAGTTGATGGCCCCCTAACGACACTCTTTCTGTGGAACTCCTTGCCAGAGAAAGTTTACTTGGTGGATTATCTTCTAGTTATAAGGAACCATATCAAGAAAACCATCATTTTTAAAGAAGCATTCGTCTAGTTGATGTTGATTATAATAATGATCATGATGATGGCTGGACCCGGCAACCAGTTCAGAATATTGTTCTGATGCATGTCTAGCCCAGAAGTTAAGAGGATACTCACTAGGGATTTGAAACTTCAGTCTCCCATCAGTCTCCTAACCTTGCCAAGGATTCAAGGGAGACAGATGAAAAGACCTATTAGCAATCATCACAGTGATGCTCCCACTTGGATAAGAGACTACCAGAAAAGTCTGCAAAATAAACAAATAAATAAATGTATTTGTTTGTTTATTTTCTGGAAGATGGACAAATCAATCTGGTATTGTTGCCATTGTAGAGTACTAACAACCAAATGATTACAAGGAATATAAATCCTTCCATTCTGCACCATTCAGTCAAAATAGAAGAAGCTTCTTGAATGAGAAGCGAAACATCTTCAAGGAAAAAACGAAGTGCAGTTGCCTTTTGGGGGAAAAAACACCTTTGGGACAACCATGGTCTGGATGATTAAGAATCTCCAAAGATAATCTTACTTATAGCAAGCCCTTTTTTACATTCTAAAACCAATCCTGATCATTTTGGAATGTGAATGTTAATTTAATGTGCCAGATAGAACATGAACTGATGTAACTAGTTATTTCATAAGATGAAAACAAGGAATTATTCTCCCACACCCAGAAATGAAGATGTAAACTCCTGCCACTGGTATTATTAGAACCATAAACATATTATTTTATCTTATAAAACAGGAGATCTGCAATAAGTTATACTGAATGCCTGGAGGGAAGAAATTGATACTATTCAACATATAATGAACCCTATTGAACATCTCAGTCTGGAGAGACCTGAAAATGGCTATCCACCAACAGCTGCCATCTAACCTGACTGATAATTAGAGAGGATTTGCAAGGAAGAATGGCAAAAAAATCCCCCAATCCAGGTGTTCTAAGTTTGCCGCATCATACTCAAAAAGGCTGTAATTGCTGTCAAAAGTGCTTCAACCCAGTACTAAGGTCTGAATGCTTATGCCAATGTAATATTTAATTTTTTCTTTTTAATAAATTTACAGACATTTCTAAACTTGTGTCACATTGTCATTATGGGGTACTGAGTGTAGACTAATGACTAAAAAAAATCTTCAATAATCGTAGAGTCAGGCTGCAGCATAACAAAATTGACAAAAGTGCAGGGGGTATGAATACTATCTGAATGCACTGTAAACGAATACTTCCAATTCCATTGCACAATCTATTTAACCACACCCCGAGGGAGATCTTCCTAACCCATATCTGGCCAAGTTCCAATACTCTCAGTCTAAGCCAGTGTTAACACTGGTCTAAGCTTTTTCTTCTTGCCTGAGTTCCTTCGCCGTAATTGACAGATGGCAGAATTGCACTGATATCTCGCCAAAATTTACTTCATTGATGTGATGCCTAAGGGCTTTAAGATCCTACCCCAAATAATTAAGTCTGCAATATTCAGTACTAGAAATATCTGTGCTTACAGATATGTAATCCTACTGTATCATGGAACAAGAAAGATGCAGAGAGAAAAGTCGAACTTAAATATGAGACAAAGGGAAATTGTGGTTTAAAAGTTATTTTCATGAAAAATATACGCATATATGGGAAAAAAACAAGCTGCTGATTTATGTAACTGAAAATTGGTAAGAAGGGCAAAAATAA
This sequence comes from Pseudonaja textilis, assembly GCF_049901715.1. Taxonomy (NCBI): domain Eukaryota; kingdom Metazoa; phylum Chordata; class Lepidosauria; order Squamata; family Elapidae; genus Pseudonaja; species Pseudonaja textilis. Next base: position 8,176,425 of record NC_142008.1, read on the forward strand.
CTCCTTATAAAATTAATAACACAAGAATGTGATCCAAACCACTTTATTTCAGAGGTGGAATTCATCAAGTTCTGACCAGTTTTGGAGAACTGTTAGCAGAAATTTTGAGTAGTTCAGAGAACCGGCAAATCCCACCTCTGACTGGCCCCACCTCCATCTATTCTCTGCCTCTCGAGTTCCAGCTGATTGTCTGGATCTTCTTTGGTTGCTCTGCACAGGAGAACGGAGCTGGAAAGCAGGTTAGTGGGGTGGGGATAGAATGGGGATTTTACAGTATACTTTCCCTGCCACGCCCACCAAGCCACGCCACACTCACCAAGCCACGCCCCCAGAACCGGTGGTAAAAATTTTTGAATCCCACCACTGCTTTATTTCCATATAGTAGGGACCAAGAGGTTTGTGGGGGACCATAAACTTTGGGAGGGATTTTCATGTGAGCTTTCTTTAGTGCAGAATAAAAGCTTTTTCAATCTCCACCCTGATGGATTTATCACTGGGTTCTCCTGTTCAGAGCATCCGGTAGTGGGAGGTGCTTCTGTCTCTCATTTTGATAGGCTGGGCTTAATTGTGAGGATGCTCTTCTTCCTCCATGGGACTCCTGCTTAGCGTCCCCAGTTTTTGCTCAGCTTTCGTAGTAATAGGCAGCTTTTCTTTTCCAAAGCAAAGATTGTAAAACTTTTCAAAACCTCAGGTTTGGTCACTATATTTCTCTTAAGGGCTCCACATGTCACTTAGGAGCCCCCAGGAGTCTCCGATGGCAATTAGTAGCATCTGGCCGTGGGAGCTCATTACAGCCCTTTGGAGAGTGCTCTCAGAGCTCTGAGGATGGATTAAGGCAGCAGCCTCCAAACTGCAAATCTCAAGCCCTTGCCTTTGTGATCTCCCGATTTGAACAGCACCGTTCCAAATAGCGAGCGGGGCTTGTGTTTGGCTGAATTAACGACCCGAGGCTTTTGCCCTGCAGAGAACGCTGAAGGGGGTGGAGGCATCAGCGCCTTTTACCCCTCAACCCCTCGTCTTTTGGGGAGCTATTGGTAGCTTCGCCACAGGGCTTGACTTCAGACAGGAACTAGCTGCTGGACCAGTCTCAGCATGCCAAAAACAGCTGGTGCCATTTTTCTACGATGGCGTGGTGCTGCTCGGCACTGCATAATTAAATTTCTGAGAGGCAATTTCTCCAACAGGGCTCTCCTTGCACAGGCCTAGGGGATTTACAGCTCTGCTTCCCCATCCAATTGAGGTAGTGGAGAAAATTAGTTGGCTAACCCTCACATCATATTCTTCCAGCAGCTCAACAGTGAGCATCAAGGCCTAAGTCCGCCTGTGCAGGGCAGCTGTTGCAGGCCCATTGCTACTCCAATGAGTTTCTTGGCCTGGTTAGGTATTCTCAAATTTGGTTAATCTGGTTTAATCTGGTACAAATCTGTAACTGACTGAATAGTTACTGGGAAAATTAACAATAGTCATAATTTCCAAAACTTCAGTATTTTTGTAAAAAAAAAAAGGTAAACAAGAGGGGCAATTAATTTTTCTTAAGGGTTCCCTGTCCACCCCTGGACCAGGCCCCTGAGTGTAACAATCACCCTAAGCTGCAGCTTCATAGATACACACACACACACACACACACACACACACACACACATGCAGCAACATGAGCAAAGAGATCCAACAGACGATCATCCCAAGAGAAAAATCTTTCAGATGCCCCAAGAAGGGGCATTGGTGCTTATCTGATACTTCCATTCTCTGTGAGCTGTGAAGAGTATCCAGCCCCACCCAGATCCATCTGGTGGGGTCCTATCCCGGCCAACTGTTAGAGACGGTGAAGGAAAAGGTTTCATCACTTTGACTTCGCCAAAATTGGGGATGCTAAGGAGTCCTGTGGAGGAGGAATGTCCTCACAATTAAGCCCAGCCTATCAAACGAGAGACAGAAGCATCTCCCACTCACAGAAAATGGGCATATCAGATAAGCATCAACGCCCCTTTCTCCTCAGAGCTGCTCAGAGCATCCAGAAGTGGGTGGTGCTTCAGTCTCTGCATTCATAGACTAAGCTTGATTTTGAGGAATGTTCCTCCTCCTCCACGTGTCTCCTCCACAGCATTCCCCAGTTTTTGCTCAGCCTCGTGCGAGATAGGCAGTGCATAGAATAGCTCCTTGGCCGATTCAGGATTTGTTTTCTTAATCACAATTTTCATCTGAATTTCAGGTTGGATTTGTTTCTCCTTCTATTAGCCCTGTGCAAGTGGTCATTTTCGTTTGTTATCCACCCAGGGGAAGCCCCTTTTTGTGCCTCCAGGGGTGGCAAGGGGGAAAACTAGTAGTGTCTTCACACTACCCCGCCCTCCCAAACTCTACCCTGACTTCCTTGTTGTGCCGCTTCACTCTGTTTTGTAGCCTGCGGCTTGATTTAGTTTGGATTGCTTCGTTCGGTTTATTTCCCGCTGCAGAACGCCGTTCTAGCGAGGAAGGGCTAACCCCCCCCCTTCCCTGCTCCTCTCTCTCCATTTAAGAGCTCAGGCTCATTTTCTTTATTTGGAAGAGAAATCCGCCGCTGAGTGGCCTGCAGATCCCTCGCATCGTCACAGCCACCATTTTGGAAGCCTCCTCATGGCCGCTGCCATTTTGTTTGTGTTTTCTTTGCTGTGTGGAGTCTCCGTTCGATGTTACAGGACCCGTAGGCCTGTTTCAGAGCGATTTAACTCACCCCTAGCCATTTGCTATTGAGTGTTTGACTTTAATTCCTGGATTATAGTTGGCTTTTCCCACAGCTTATTGTCAGCTGCGCAGTAGCAGCAGCAACCCACACCCAGTGTTGCCTGGGAAAGAAGGTTGCTGAAGGCCCTAGCTTTACCTCACTGGGCCACAGGTGTTCTCTTTTCGGCTGATTGGATCTGTTTTTATTTTTCTGTTTTAATTAAAAATAAAATTAAATAAATAAATAAAATACGAACGGGGGAAAGTGAAATAATTATCAGGGCTCCTGGTCTTGCTACAGATTGGCCCCTGAGCATGCCAACCGCCTTCAATCCGACTCATCTTTTTCTCCAGTACTCATATTTCTCACAGAAATGGCAGGGGGTAATTCCTCCAGAGGACCTTCTCTGAAGGCTAAATCTAAGACCCAACACAGAAAGGCTAAGGAGACCTCCACAGCCTCCCAGAGGGATGCCCTGAGGCACCATAGGGCCCTGGAGAAGGAGATTACCAAACGCTCCAAAGAAGCCTCTGCTCCAGTTCTACCACCTTCCATTCCCTCTACATCTGCTCTCCCCTCCTCCAGATTTTCCCTCTCTATCCAGGCGCAGCTCGCCCTCTCACGGTCATCAGGTGCTGATTCCTGAAACTCCGCCTAGAAGGGCTCCTGAAGCCACCTTCACGCCTACTGCGGCTGGCCTACGCCAGGAGGAATCACTCATAGACGAAGTCCAAGAGAAATTACAATCCTGGATGGAGTTGGCTATCCGCCAAGGCTTCGCGGCTGGACTCCAGCAAATAGCCAGGCCTGGGCACTACATGGCAGCCTCAGAACACGAGTCTCAATCCGTAAGATCCGTAGCCAGATCGGAGCCGATCCATGGACAGGTACTCCTGCAGGGGGAGGTTGCCCTGCAGTAAGAGAGGAGGAGGAGGGGAGGAAGGGGGACCTAGATCTAATCAGGGAAGAGGAGGAGTTTGACTTGGGCTCTATACAATACAGTGAACCCCTTTCAGAGGTGTATCCATTGGAAGAGGAAATTTGGGAGGACGAGGGTCTCACTCCAGATCAACCCGTCTTCGTGGGACTATTTAAACCACAATTATTCAAGTCCTTTCTATTCAAGGCCAAGAATATTTCGGGCCTAAATACGCAGTCACCCTCTGATCCCTCTCCTCTTGCTCCAGAGGGCCCAGAGGACTCCATCTTTAAACAACCCATGGTGGAGGCTAAAGTCATCCAAACTCCTCCCATTTTTTCTGATCTGGTGGTTAAACAGTTGGCCTCTGTGGCAGTGCCCCCTGCCCCGTCGGGCCACGATAAAAAATTCTTCAATTTGGACCCAGAATTTTCTCAATTATTGGGTACCCCGGAGGTTGATGAGCCCATAGTGGGTCTCGCCTCTTCCTCTACCCTGAGTGACACTCTGAAGGCCCTGAAGCTGGAGGAGAAGCGGACCAAGCTGGCCTTGCGCCAGGTACGCCATTTGGATACTTGGGCAATCAGATCGGCCACAGCCGCCTCTTTCTTCACTCGTTCACCCATTTGCTGGCTCCGCCAGCTCAAACAACATGTTCCACCGCCCAATATCAGAGCGCATCAGGACATCGCCAAGATCACGGCTGCAGCTGAGTTCTCAGCTGATGCCACCTATTACTCTGTTAAATTCTCCACCAGAACAATCACATCACACGTCACAGCCCGCTGTCTGCTCTGGCTGAAGCATTGGCAGGCAGATATTAAGAATAAGGTCAAATTGGCTTCCGCTCCCATTGCAGGAAACAAATTATTCAGACCCTCCTTGGACCCCCTATTGGTGAAGGGTCACAATTCGGCCCTTTCAGCCCTTTTACCAGGCCCCCTTCTCCCCTAGGTACCAAAGGCCCCCACCCTTCGGGTTGGGTCAAGCCCACAACCGTGCCGACTCAGCTGACAGAAACAGAAGGGGCAGTAACTACAAAAGGCCCTTTCGAGGATCAGGTAGCTGGCCCTTCCGGCGCTCCAAATAAACCATATGACTCCACCCCCATTGGTGGGCGTCTTAAAGCCTTTGCCAACCAGTGGGACTCCTCTACTTCCGATGCCTGGGTCAGGGACACCATCAGGTTTGGCCTTGCCCTTGAGTTCTAGTCCGCCCCCCCCCCCATTTTTTTATGCCATGCCCTCTTTCCAGGGACCGGACTAAGCATAACCTCATGGATTCCGCTATCCAAAATCTAATTGACATAAAAGCCATGCAACCGGTCCCTCAAGCACAATGGGGGTGGGGTTTTTACTCCCATTTGTTCATAGTCCCAAAGCATTCGGGGGGATGAAGAGCAATACTGGACTTAAGGCGACTCAACCGCTATTTAGTATATCGCAAGTTAAAGATGCGCACATTGCAATCCATCCTATTGGGAACTAGACAAGGGGACTGGCTGACCACCATAGACCTGACAGAGGCATACCTACACATCACCATTCGGCCTTCCCATCACAAATTTCTTCATTTTTGCTATAATAATCATCATTTCCAATATGTGGCATTGGTCTAGCCTCCGCCTCCAGAACCTTTACCAATGTTCTAGCTGCGCTAGCGGCCCACCTCCCTGTGCACCTTCACTGCTACCTGGATGACATTCTCATTCTCATCCTTTCCCACTCTAAATATCAAGCACTGAGGGATACTCAGGTTACCCTAGCCACTCTCCAGGAGCATGGGTTTTTTATCAACTGGAAGAAGAGCCAATTGTCCCCTTCCACCAGAATAACCCATCTGGGGACAGTGATTGACATCCTGAAAGGGAAGGTGTTTCTATCTTCAGATAGATTCCTCAGTATCCAGAAATCCGTTAAAACCATCAGGCGTCTGAGGAGAGCTTCCCTGCTGGAATTATCACAATTACTGGGAAAAATGATTTCATGTATTTCCATTATTCCCTGGGCCCATCTACACACCAGATCCCTCCAATGGTTCCTGCATCCATACCAGAGATCTGGCAGAAGCAACTCAAAACTCAAGGTCAGGGTACCGCCAAAGGTACTCACACCCCTCCTTTGGTGGAGCAAATCGTCCATCAACAGAGTCTGCCTCTTCAAGGAGCCCCAAAGACTTACGGTCACCACAGACACCAGTCTATTCAGATGGGGCACTCATGTTCAGTCCCTCATATCACAGGGCAGATGGTCAGTGACAGAGCGAGCATGCAACATAAACTGGCTGAAACTTCACGCCATGCACCTGGCACTTCGCAACTTCCTTCCTCAGGTACGCGGCCACCACATCCTCATCCTCGCAGACAATGTGACGGCCAAAGACTACATAAACAAGCAGGGGGGCACACAATCATTACGATTGATGAGGGAGGCTGAGTGCCTCTGCTTCTGGGCGGAGTCCAATCTCCCTTCCATCAGGGCAGAACACATCTCAGGGTTATCAAACATCCAAGCAGACTGGTTGAGCAGGGCTACCATAGACCAGTCGGAGTGGCGCCTCTATCCATCCCTGTTCAAAGAGGGGGCATCCATTTTCGGGCAACCGGTAGTGGACCTGTTTGCCTCCCCCTCAGTGCCCAACTCCCAAGGTTCTTTTCAAGGTTCCCATCCCAAGGGGCGGAAAATCACAACGCGTTACGTTGCCCCTGGCCAACGGGGCTACTGTACGCATTCCTTCCCCTAGCGCTGGTGCCCAGGGTCATTCAGAAGTTATTTCACGAGAAAGCAGAACTACTTCTTGTAACACCTTACTGGCCCAGACGTCCTTGGTTTACGGACCTCCACAGTCTCTCAGTGGCTCCACCTTGGAGGATCCCACCGGACAGGATCTTACTATCTGAGAGACCCCTCCTGCATCTGGATCCCCAATGGCTCCAATTAACCATCTGGAGGTTGAGCGGGACCATCTGAAGAGGGAAAACCTATCTAGCAGGGTCATTGACACTATACTAGCAGCCAGACAGCCCACAACTATACGAATGTACAATGCCACATGGTCCATCTTTTGTAAATGGTGTGACAAGCTCCAAATTAACCCCGCTTCCCCCTCTGTTGCTCAAATTTTAGACTTCCTGCAGGAGGGACTCAGTAAGGGGCTGTCTCCTAACACATTAAAATGACAGGTAGCAGCATTAACAACAGTTATATCCTGTGAGGGAGTTGATTCCCTTTCTCATCACACCTGTATTTGGGCGTTTCTAAAAGGAGCCACTAATTTACACCCTCCAACTGTGCACTGGTACCCAACCTGGGACCTTAACAGAGTTCTTATTTCGCTCACTAAACGCCCCTTTGAACCCTTAAGAGAATCATCTCTACAGTTTCTAACATACAAGGTAGTCTTTCTTGTAGCCATCACATCAGCCCGTAGAATTTCGGAAATTGCAGCCCTATCCATTAGAAAAGACCTCTGTGTATTTCACACTAATCGAGTGGTTCTCTGGCCTGATCCTACCTTTTTTGCCCAAAGTCAATTCGACTTTCCACAGAGCGCAGGAACTTATCCTGCCTGGGCTCGCCGCTGGACCGTTCTGAGCCAGTCTGGCTTTGGGGCTAAGACACCCCATAGAGGTGACAAAGAGGGGGTAGATCCCAGCAGGGTCGAGGGAAGCCGCATCTTTCCTCCCCAGCTGCCTAAAAACCCTTTCCCGAAGGCGAACAAGCGGAGGTCAGAAATGGCTGCCTCAAAGAAGCACTCATCCGGAAAAGAAAGTGCAGGAGGAAGTTAAGAAGTGAAAGTTTGGCTGACCGGGAGAAGAAGCAACAACCAAGGTATCTTGGAATTTAAATTTTAAAAAAGATACATCGCTCCCAAAGAAGATTTGGAAGCAGAGAACGAAAGTGAAAAGGGAAAGTTTTTCTTTTCTTTCACTCTCCTTCCTTACGTTGACAGCGAACAGAGATGAATGAGAAATCGGAGAAACCCGCTTTGGCATCAAGAGGTAATTAAACTGGATAATTAAATGTCAAGGGGACAATAAGGATTTCTGAACATTTTTTTTTTTTTTTTTGCTGTAAATGGGAAGGAAGAGGAAAAGAATAAGAGTAGGACTTGGAAGGAGGAGACTGCCTGGAATTTAAAAGAATCTGATTAAATTCTAACAAGACTTCTAAAAGATATATCTTAACTGGAACTTTGTAACTAAATAGTAACCCCAGGAAGAGAAAGTGAAAAAAGAAGACCTGGCTTGGAACACAGAGCTTTGATGACGACGCGGAACTGCGGGCGGGCGTGACTGACTGGCTCAAATCTCAGGCGGCTTAATTTTATGTCAATGGAATTACAAAGCTTGTTCACCGCTATAAATGCCTCAATTTGTTCGCTGAGTATGTTGAAAAGTAGTATTTAAGTGTCACTTTCAAGTGTATATAATAAAAAAAAATTTCCTACACTTTGTTTTTTTTCAATCGCAAAACGTAATCTATTTTGTGGATAGCCCTTGTACATTGTTGGAGCCCTTGGACTTATCCAGCCAGCCCAGACAGGCTACTTCTGCACAGCCTCCCATAGGCATATCTCCTCCAATGAGCACTGCCCAGCGAATCCCAGAGGCAACCTTCACCCCTACGGCCGCCGGTTTAAGACAGGAGGAGGGATTACCTGAGACTATTCCCATCGAAATGAGGCAATGGATGGAGATGGCCATAGAAAAGGGCATTGCGGCAGGAGTTCAGCATCCCCTCTCTCTATATCTCTCTCTGTGTGTGTCTTCTCTCTGCCCCTCTCCCTATCTTCCCCTCTCTCCACCCCCCCTCTCTCAAAGCCGACTAGGCCAAGCCAGCAAGTTCAGACTGGCTGAACAATGATCATGGAAGCATCCCTTCAAGCGAACCTCCTCCCCCTCCCCTCCCGCGACCGGCAGCTATGGTGGAGCCGTGTCGGTGTGTGTCTGTGTGTATGTGTGTGTGCAAGAGCCATGACTAGAGCCCAGGGCAAGTTAAAAGAGTCCAAGAAGCCTGCCAAGGCCCCTGAAAAAGATCCCAATAGGCACAAGGCACTAGAAAAACACATGGAAAAAGTGCACATGAGAGACTGAGAAGGATACTCTAGCTTTGTCTCCCCTAGGCCCACTCAGGACCACCACCCTGCCCTCCTTCCCTGGGCCTGTCTGTAAAATCCAGGCACAGCTCTGCCATACCAGTTCATCCTAGCACCTCAATGGCAGCACCCGTTGCACGAAGGGCCCCTGAGGCCACATGTACCCCAACAGCAGCTGGACTTCGTCAAGAGGAGTCCCTCCCGGAAGAGATTCTGGCAAGGATGACAGCATGGATGGAGCTAGCGATACGACAAGGCATTGCAGTGGGAGTACAATAGATCGTTCTGGACAGGCAGAAACCCGTAGATTCTGACTGCGATTCCCAATCAGTACGGTCACTAAACAGGACGGAACAGCATTACCCACAGGTACCTCCCCCAAAGAGAGTTCTATAATTATAGATATACCTGACCAGGGCTTACAAGACGAGGAAAGCCAAAACGACCAAATGGAATAGGCCGAGTCAGGGTCCTCACATGACAGCGACCTGCTCCTGTCAGAAGTGGAACATCTAGAAAGAGGCATGTCGGATGATGAGGGCCTCATACTCAATTAACAGACATTTACGGGCGTGTTCAACCCTCAGTTATTTAAGTCACTCTTGTTCAAGGTGAAACAACTGCACACCTTGACAAATTGACCCCCTCTTCACAACCAGTAGTAATATAGGAGTCAGAGGACTTGATTTTTTCCCCAACCAGTTATCAAGGTGGAAGTAATCCCAGTCCTGCAGATGTTCTCTGATCTGGTACAAAAACAATGGGCTTCCGCAGGATACGGGATACGACAGGAAGATTTACAATCTGGCTTCAGAATTCTCTAACTCCCAAAACACCCCATAGGTTGATGATCCTGTAGTAGCCTTAGCATCCCCCTCCACTATTCCTAGCAAAGTGCAGGAGTCGCTTAAACCAGTAGATAAAAGAGCAGAATTAGCTCTTCGTAAAGCACACTAGTCAGGTGCATGGGCCATAAGAGCGGCCATAACCGCATCTTTTTTTACCACTTTTTTAACCTTTCCTTCCCCAGGTGGCTCTGTCACCTGAGAAAAACCATCCCGATCTCTAACATCAGGGCGCATCAGGATATAGCCATACTGATAGCGGATGCAAAATTCTCAGCGGGCGCAGCATTCAATTCGGTTGAATTTTCATCAAGAGCCATAGCATTCCAGGTTACAGCAAGGAGATTGCTATGCCTCAGACATTGGCAAGCTGACACTAAGCACATGTGGAAGCTTGCCTCATCGCCCGTTATGGGAGACAAGTTGTTTGGCACTGCCCTTGATAGAAACCAGAAATAAGAAGAAGATCCTCCCCTCTCTTTTTCACAAATCAGATAACAGGAGTTCCCAGTCCTTTTGGAGGGGTTCCTTTTGCCACTTCTATCAGGGATCATATTCCCCAAGTTTCCAGAGAGCCTCTGGATATAGGCAGGGGCAGCAGGCAAAATGATCTGACTTTGGGGACAGGAATAGGAGGAGAGGGCAAGGTAAGAGACTGTTCCTCGGGCAAGAAACAGGGCATTCCACTGCCCCAAATAGGACCAATGCCGACACTCCCGTTGGCGGAAGGCTTAAACTCTTCGCAGACCAATGGGATTCTTCAACC